>NC_053398.1:151300901-151388901 GCF_905171765.1 Bufo bufo | reverse complement strand
TGCTGTGTACTGTGTAGCAGAGCTGAATGTGTAACCTGCATGTAGCAGGGCTGTGTACTGTGTAGCAGAGCTGTATGTGTAACCTGCATGTAGCAGAGCTGTGTACTGTGCAGCAGAGCTGTATGTGTAACCTGCATGTAGCAGTGTTGTGTACTGTGTAGCAGAGCTGTATGTTTAGCCTGCATGTAGCAGAGCTGTGTACTGTGTAGCAGAGCTGTATGTGTAACCTGCATGTAGCAGAGCTTTGTACTGTGTTACAGAGATGTATGTGCATGGGGAATATATTTTTATACAATGGGTGTTTTTACACATTGTGACACCCATGATGTGTATTTTTTTAGTTCTTTTATTTTCATTTTGGGTAAAGGGGGGTGATCTGAATTTTTATGTTGTTTTTTTTTGTTTTCACTTTTTTATAGTTCCCAGGTTACACATACAGCTCTGCTACACAGTACACAGCTATGCTAAGTGCAGGTTACACATACAGCTCTGCTACACAGTACACAGCTCTGCTACATTCAGGTTACACATACAGCTCTACTACACAGTACACAGCTCTGCTACATGCAGGTTACACATACAGCTCTCTACATGCAGGTTACACATACAGCTCTGCTACACAGTACACAGCTCTGCTACATGCAGGTTACACATACAGCCCTGCTACACAGTACACAGCCCTGCTACATGCAGGTTACACATACAGCTCTGCTACACAGTACACAGCACTGCTACATGCAGGTTACACATACAGCTCTGCTACACAGTACACAGCTCTGCTACATGCAGGTTACACATACAGCCTGCTACACAGTACACAGCTCTGCTACATGCAGGTTTCACATACAGCTCTCTACATACAGGTTACACAAACAGCTCTGCTACACAGTACACAGCTCTGCTACATGCAGGTTACACATACAGCTCTGCTACACAGTACACAGCTCTGCTACATGCACGCTACACATACAGCTCTGCTACACAGTACACAGCTCTGCTACATGCAGGTTACACATACAGCTCTGCTACACAGTACACAGCTCTTCTACATGCAGGTTACACATACAGCTCTGCTACACAGTACACAGCTCTGCTACATGCAAATTACACATACAGCTCTGCTACACAGTACACAGCACTGCTACATGCAGGTTACACATACAGCACTGCTACATGCAGGTTACACACAGCTCTGCTACACAGTACACAGCTCTGCTACAAGCAGGTTACACATATAGCTCTGCTACACAGTACACAGCTCTGCTACATGCAGGTTACACATACAGCTCTGCTACACAGTACACAGCACTGCTACATGCAGGTTACACATACAGCTCTGCTACACAGTACACAGCTCTGCTACATGCAGTTTACACATACAGCTCTGCTACATGCAGGTTACACATACAGCTCTGCTACACAGTACACAGCTCTGCTACATGCAGGTTACACATACAGCTCTGCTACACAGTACACAGCTCTGCTACATGCAGGTTACACATACAGCTCTGCTACACAGTACACAGCTCTGCTACATGCAGGTTACACATACAGCTCTGCTACACAGTACACAGCACTGCTACATGCAGGTTACACATACAGCTCTGCTACACAGTACACAGCACTGCTACATGCAGGTTACACACACATCTCTAGTACAGATCTCTATTTGATGGCTACAGTTCTGTACACTCTACCAGCTGCTGTGCACATCTTACCCCTCCCACACACGTGACTCGTCACATGGTCCTGACGTCATCACAGGTCCTTTGCCTCTCCAGCAGCTAGCAGCTCCGTCAGGTGAAGAGTGTGTGTAGTAGGGCATATTTTGAGTTAGGAGGACGGAGTTTTGGCTGATGGAGGACGGAGTTTTGGCTGATGTCTGAGGGAGGACGGAGTTTTGGCTGATGTCTGAGGGAGGACGGAGTTTTGGCTGATGTCTGAGGAAGGACAGAGTTTTGGATGAGGGAGGACGGAGTTTTGGCTGATGACTTTGGGAGGACGGAGTTTTGGATGAGGGAGGACGGAGTTTTGGCTGATGTCTGACGGAGTTTTGGATGAGGGAGGATGGAGTTTTGGCTGATGTCTGAGGGAGGACGGAGTTTTGGATGATGTCTGACGGAGTTTTGGATGAGGGAGGACGGAGTTTTGTCTGAGGTCTGATGGAGTTTTGGATGAGGGACGACAGAGTTTTGGCTGATGACTTTGGGAGGACGGAGTTTTGGATGAGGGAGGACGGAGTTTTGGCTGATGTCTGAGGTCTGATGGAGTTTTGGATGAGGGAGGACGGAGTTTTGGCTGATGTCTGAGGTCTGATGGAGTTTTGGATGAGGGAGGACGGAGTTTTGTCTAAAGTCTGAGGTAGGAGGGAGTTTTGCCTGACGGAGGATGGAGTTAGGGTTAGGGTGTGGATGATGTCTGACGATGTCCTAATATGTATGCCGTACACACGCAATCCTGATAGTGTGCATTTAGCCTAACAAGCTGCCGCACTCCACCAACGCAAATCACAATGACGAGAATATTTCCAGAGGGGAAATCTCTGGTTTTTATCACACGACGTCCCTGCAATGTGTAGACACATTTTATAGGAAAACAAAGATTAGAACCCCCATATCTGATCATGTTGTGGGGTCTGAAAAATCACCCGTCCATGTGCCGGGCCGGGGGTGCCAAACAGGAAACTAAGCAGGAGCTGTGGAAAGCTGTTCGGAAAGGCCAACTCTAACATGAGATAAGTAACCGAGTCTCAAGGTGAAACGATACCCAGAAGAAAGCAGCAGAACATCCACTAAAAATAAACTGCAGATCACTAATTAAATCCTCTGTGCTGCTGGGGACCCTGCTCCTTCCACTATGTACCTCTCACCCTGTGACCTCCACAAGATCAGCACACTCCTCTCCTGAAATCCTCTGTGCTGCTGGGACCCTGCTCCTTCCACTATGTACCTCTCATCCTGTGACCTCCACAAGATCATCACACTCCTCTCCTGAAATCCTCTGTGCTGCTCGGACCCTGCTCCTTCCACTATGTACCTCTCATCCTGTGACCTCCACAAGATCAGCACACTCCTCTCCTGAAATCCTCTGTGCTGCTCGGACCCTGCTCCTTCCACGATGTAACTCTTAGGCTACATGCACATGACAGTTGTTTTTTGCGTCCGCAAATTGTGCGTCCGCCCCAAAAAACGGATGCGGCATCCGTTTTTTTTGGAGGATCCGTTTTTTTCCACAGATCCCTTGTAATAAATGCCTATCCTTGTCCGCAAATGTGAAAAAAGTAGGACATGCACTATTTTTTTTGCTGAAGGGAAACACGGACAGGGGATGCGGAACACAAACGGATGAACTATCAGCGTTTTTTTGCTGATCCATTGAAATGAATGGGTCCCCATCCTATCCGCAAAAAAAACGGAACTGAGGCCTTATCCTGTGACCTCCACAAGATCAGCACACTCCTCTCCTGAAATCCTCTGTGCTGCTGGGACCCTGCTTCTTCCACTATGTAACTCTCACCCTGTGACTTCCACAAGATCAGCACACTCCTCTCCTGAAATCCTCTGTGCTGCTGGGGACTCTGCACCTTCCACTATGTAACTCTGAGGCACCTGTCACCTCCACAAGATCAGCGCACTCCTCTCTTTCTAGTACTATGTAATTCTTAGGGCTCATGCACACGACCGTGTGCTGGCTGGGCCCGTGCTGCGGCCTGCAAATTGCAGTCCACAATGCAAACCCACTTGAATGGGGTCCGTGATCCGCATCAGACGGTCCACACCGCAAAAAAGTACTGCATGCAATACTTTTTTGCGTTGCGGAAGCACGCCCAGAAACACCACGGAAGCACTCCGCACCGCATCTCCGGGTTTGCGGACCCATTCAAGTAAATTGTGGACCTGCCGTATGCGGGCCGCAATACGGACACAGCGGGGCAACGGCCGTGTGCATGAGCCCTTAGTCTGTGAACTCCCATAAGATCTGCACATTTCTGCTGAAATACTGGGAGTGCTATAAGTCAAGCACCATTGTCTGTAGGGATGAGCATTAAACTTTGTTTGAATACTGTACAGAGTGAGCGCTCCATATAGTATAAGAATGTATTGGCTCTGATGAGCCAAAGTTATTACTTCGCGAAGTCTCATGAGACTTCGGGTAATAACTTCAAAAATTAATTTCTATTGCTAAAAACTTTTTCCCGGGTTCGGTTCCAAGGTAAAATAAGAACTAGAGATGTGGACTCCGTATCTGCTCGTGTCCAGGATCATGGAGTCCGGTAAAGCTCAGGACAGCAGACTCGTTGGTGATAATAAAATAATTACTGAGCGATTACACCATGAGCGCCGCCCTCCTCCTCTTTCTCCACCCCTTCCTTCTCCCTCTCCGTCTTCTCCTCCCTCTACTCTTCCTCCTCCCTTTCCTCTTCCTCCTTCTCCCCCTCTTCCTCCTCCCCTCCTTCTCCTCCCTCTCCTTTTCCTCCCCCTCTTCTCTTCCTCCTTCTCCCCTCTTCCCCCCCCCCCTCTCTCTCCTCTTCCTCCTTCTCCTCCCCATCTTCCTCCTCCCAATCTTCCTCCTCCCCTTCTTCCTCCTCCTCTTCCTCCCCCTCCTCTTTCTCCTCCCTCTCCTTTTCCTCCCCCTCCCTTTCCTCTTCCTCCCCCTCCTACTCCTCTTCCCTCTCCCTCCTCCTCCCCCTTCTCCCCCTCTTCCTCGCCCTCCTCTTTCTCCTCTTCCTCCTCCCTCTCCTCTTCCTCCTTCTCCTCCCCCTCTTCCTCCTCCCCCCCTCTTCTCTTCCTCCTTCTCCCCCTCTTCCTCCCCCTCCTCTCTCTCCTCTTCCTCCTCCCTCTCCTCTACCTCCTTCTCCTCCCTTTCCTCTTCATCCTCCCCTTCCTCATTCTCCCCCTCTTCCTCCTCCCCCTCCTCTAGCTCCTCCTCTTTATCCCCCTCCTCTTCCTCCTTCTCCTCCCCCTCTTCCTCCTCCCTTTCCTCTTCCTCCTCCTTCTCCCCCTCTTCTCTCTCCTCTTCCTCCTCCCTCTCCTCTTCCTCCTTCTCCTCCCCTTCCTCTTCCCCCTCCTCTCTTCCTCCTTCTCCCCCTCTTCCTCCCCCTCCTCCCTCTCCCTTTCCTCTTCCTCCTCCCTCTCCTCTTCACCCTCCTTCTCCTCTTCCTCCTCACTCTCCTTCTCCTCTTCCTCCTCCCTCTCCCTCCCTCTCCTCTTCCTCCTCCCTCCCCCTCCTCTCTCTCCTTCTCCTCCCCCTCTTCCTCCTCCCTCTCCTCTTCACCCTCCTTCTCCTCTTCCTCCTCACTCTCCTTCTCCAGTTCCTCCTCCCTCTCCTCTTCCTCCTCCCTCCCTCTCCTCTTCCTCCTCCCTCCCTCTCCTCTTCCTCCTCCCTCCCTCTCCTCTTCCTCCTCTCTCTCCTCTAGCTCCCCCCCTCCTCTTCCTCCTTCTCCTCCCCCTCATCCTCCTCCTCTTCCTCCTCCCCCTCCTCTTCCTCCTCCCTCTCCTCTTCCTCCTCCCTCTCCTCTTCCTCCTCCCTCTCCTCTTCCTCCTCCCTCTCCTCTCCCAAATTTATTCAATAAGAGAAATTGGCAACTGGAGTAAATTATAATGAATCCAACTCTCTGCTGAAAAGCGGACAGTACACAGACTGTGCGGGGGAGAGGGTACAGGGTGAGGTGTAGCGCTGCCACCGTCGGCGTCTTGTTTTCTCATCCCCCGTTTATACAATAAGAGTAGAGACAATTACCACTTGGCCTCGGAGAGTCTACATATGGATATGTCACTACATACTGCGCTCGCCAAGCCTCCAGTCTGGGACCAGTCTGCCTCCTCAGGATACCAGGTGGCCATAGACGTAACACTGTTTTCTTAGGCCTCTTTCACACTACCGTTTTTTTTTTTCCGTTTTGCGGTCCGTTTTTTGTGTTCCGTATACGGTCCGTATACGGAACCATTCATTTCAATGGTTCCACAAAAAAAAACGGAATGTGTTCCGTATGCATTCTGTTTCCGTATTTCCGTTTTTCCGTTCCGTTGAAAGATAGAACATGTCCTATATTTGGCCGCAAATCACGTTCCGTGGCTCCATTAAAGTCAATGGGTCCGCAAAAAAAACGGAACACATACGGAAATGCATCCGTATGTCTTCCGTTTCCGTTCCGTTTTTTTCTGAACCATCTATTGAAAATGTTATGCCCAGCCCAATTTTCTCTATGTAATTACTGTATATGCCATACGGAAAAACGGAACGGAAAAACGGAACGGAAACACAACGGAAAAAAAAAAACAGAAAAACGGATCCGTGAAAAACGGAACGCAAAACACTGAAATGGACATACTGTAGTGTGAAAGAGGCCTTAGAAAGATGAATGTGATCCGATCAACCTGGTGCCGCAGTAATTATAGTTATTGACCCTACGGAATGGAAAATCCCAACAAGAATGGCATTGGAGATTAAGGAGTCTCCGGGGTTTGTCACTCAGCTTTCCTACTGTCCTGATGTATAGATTTACCATTCAGCGGCCTGGGAGAGCTGGGTGACAACAAAGGGCGGCACAACCTGATCTCGCCATCTCCATCAGTCGCACAGACAGTGAATGAAGTGATAGCATGCGCGTGCGACTGCACTCACATGATGGCTGGCGGTCCCAGAGGTCAGACCCCCACGATCTGGCAGCTACCGTTATCCCGTGGACAGGAGCTAACGTGTTATTACTGCAATAATAGGGCCATCCTGTTTGGAAGTCATTATCCGCTTCTGCAGCGTGATAACTGATCAGGCAGTGTTCACACCTTGCGGACAGGTTTTTGTGATTGACACAATTCCTGGTCTGGAACTGGATAGGCTCCTCTGCAGGAGCTGTAATGGTTGCCAATTGACGGCCACCCAGATAACTAGGAAACTCCAGGACCTAAATTTACTGGGAATTCTTTGGTTTTCGGAGAGGACTGTCATTAAAGGCTCATGCACACGGCTGTTGCAGTCCGCAAATTGCGGATACCAGCCATGTGTGGTCTGCATTTTGGGGAACAGAACACCCGGCCTTCTGTCGAACTGTTCTATCCTCATCTGTAATACAGACTAGTGTAGGACATGTTCTATATTTCTGCGGGTGTGATGGAACGGACATACGGATGCGGACTGCACGCGGTAAGCGGTCTTGTTTTTGCAGCCCCATTGAAGTGAATGGGTCTTCATCTGATCCACAAAAAATGCGGATCAGATGCGACAAAAACAATGGTCATGTGCATGAGCCCTAATGCTGCCACTCTGACTTCCCTACCTGTAGATTATACAGTCGTGCTCTGCTCACATCCCAAGCATACAAGAGGCGTGTTCTGACCGGCCATGAGGTTTTCTGGGGTGGTCAGATCCTTGGTCAACAATTACTGATCTGTGAGCTGAAGCCTCGCCCAAAAACAACCAACCAATATCCCGAGCGTTACGGCGCGAGACTGAATGCGGTGACGGATACCATTATTTGTAAGCTCTGGTGGTAACCGGAGCACAGATTCAAGGCAGGGTGTGCTCCTCCCAATAATCACCTTTTCTGCTGCAGAAAGCTCCATGTGGTCAGGGGTTTCCCTCCACAGTGAGGCCATTTTACACATCTCCTTGAGCAGCTTTGCTTTACTCCTCTAGAACCAATCCCCTAGTCACATCAAGAGCTGCGTCCACCATTCTGCTGTTATAACAAGCCTTATACTCTAGTCACTTCTAGAGCTGCGTCCACCATTCTGCTGTTATAACAAGCCTTATACTCAAGTCACTTCTAGAGCTGCATCCACCATTCTGCTGGTATAACAAGCCTTATACTCTAGTCACTTCCAGAGCTGCTGTTACATCACCTCCAGAGCTACAATATCCTCATGCCCCATAGGGATGTAGTAGCCTGGGCGCTTCCACCTGTATGGAGACACGTCGGTGCGGGTATAGCAGTAGGTATTGGAGTATTTGATCCTGCGGCGGGGGCAGTCACAGAGGATCTGGTTTTCTGGCCGCGTCCGGCTCCGGTCCCTGCCAGATACACAAGCGCAGCTTTATCTTCCCACAAATAGATGGGGTTTTGCAGCACTCTCCGTTTTTACAGCCTCAACCTGTTTCCTCAGATCGACGGTTCCCAGGCAGCCAAGTATCAGCTGCTGCCTCCGCCAAGATGAGAGGGAGCCTGCCGGATGGCACGACATTTGTATTGCTTTATTTTAAATGAACTGGAAGAGGGTTGCAGACATGCCTGAGAAGAGGAAACAAGTTGAATTCTGAATGCAGCTCTGCATGTGACTAGAGTACAAGACATGATGTGACTGAAAACTGGTTAAAACTAAGAATGAAAGGTTCTGCGGCTACCGGTGAGAATTAGTATGGCGGCATCTGGCTTGTCCATGTCGCACATCCCATATATATCCATCATGGCGCAGGATCTGCTCAGGGGGCAGGGAGAGATGACACCATGGTAAATGGCGCCACCTACAGCACAGCCAGTGGTCTCCTCTGGGGGATCTTGTTCAGAGTGGGATGCATGAGGGGAGATGATGGGAGTCCTCCTCCTGTTTATTTGTGCAGGATGCTTGATGTTACAGGTGCACCACCAATGAGGCCAGGTAAGGCAATCGCCTGAGGCAGCACCAGGTAGGGGCAAGGGGGGGTGGGGCAGAAGGGCCATATGCAATGAGTGCTTTCATTGGGAAAACACTCATCTCTACATACAGCAATACAGCGGAATGCCGCCCCGGGGCACAGGAGCGATGTCACCCTGGCCCCCCGCTTCCACTAATAGGCTACAGGAACTCGGGCTAAGCCTGCGCAGATCTCAGGACAGACTAGAAGAAGTCCGTGTCTTGCACTGCATCGCTAACAGCAGAATGGCGGTATTTGAGTTTATAAATTTTATTTGTCAGCAAGGTGTTCGGCCACAATGGGGTGGGGGTCGTTATTTTGTAATTGAAAAAGCACTATGGGGACATTGCGGCTGTATTTTTGTATTGGAACACATTATAAGTTGGCCACCATGGGGGTATTTCTTCTACATGGGGCACTGGTACACGTCATGAGGGAGCATTGCTTGTACTGGCACACATAAGAGGGTATTTTTGTACTGGCACAAATTATAGGGGGAAAAGTAGTTGTCAAAGTCTGCAGAGACAAGAGAAAGCTGAAAGAAAAATCATGGCGGTCTGGTCTGAATGGAAAAGATAAAGAAAGAGAAAGTCTACACCAGAGGAGACCTCACTGGATGTAAGAGGTATGAGGCGCTGTATTAGGGTCCTTTCACACCTGCGTAGTGTATTGCCAGCACCCCTATAGAAATGCCTATTTGGACAAGAATAGGAGATGTTCTATTTTTTTCGGGAGCCGCGGACCGGAAATGCGGATGCGGACAGCACAATGTGTGCAGTCCGCATCCTTTCTGTCTCCATTGAGAATGAATGGGTTCGCACCCATTCATGAATGAATCTACATAAAGATGTCACTACAAAGGATGTCTGGGCAGACACTGAACAAGCAGGGAATGCAGAGAGCTTTCAGCTCACAAGCCTGCATATTAGTGAGTGCAGCTCTGGAGTATAATACAGGATGTAACTCAGGATCAGTACAGGATAAGTAATGTATGTACACAGTGAGTGCACCAGCAGAATAGTGAGTGCAGCTCTGGAGTATAATACAGGATGTAACTCAGGATCAGTACAGGATAAGTAATGTATGTACACAGTGACTGCACCAGCAGAATAGTGAGTGCAGCTCTGGAGTATAATACAGGATGTAACTCAGGATCAGTACAGGATAAGTAATGTATGTACACAGTGACTGCACCAGCAGACTAGTGAGTGCAGCTCTGGAGTATAATACAGGATGTAACTCAGGATCAGTACAGGATAAGTAATGTATGTACACAGTGACTGCACCAGCAGAATAGTGAGTGCAGATCTGGAGGATAATACAGGATGTAACTCAGGATCAGTACAGGATAAGTAATGTATGTACACAGTGACTGCACCAGCAGAATAGTGAGTGCAGCTCTGGAGTATAATACAGGATGCAACTCAGGATCAGTAATGTATGTACACAGTGACTGCACCAGCAGAATAGTGAGTGCAGCTCTGGAGTATAATACAGGATGTAACTCAGGATCAGTACAGGATAAGTAATGTATGTGCACAGTGACTGCACCAGCAGAATAGTGAGTGCAGCTCTGGAGTATAATACAGGATGTAACTCAGGATCAGTACAGGATAAGTAATGTATGTGCACAGTGACTGCACCAGCAGAATAGTGAGTGCAGCTCTGGAGTATAATACAGGATGTAACTCAGGATCAGTACAGGATAAGTAATGTATGTACACAGTGACTGCACCAGCAGAATAGTGAGTGCAGCTCTGGAGTATAATACAGGATGTAACTCAGGATCAGTACAGGATAAGTAATGTATGTACACAGTGACTGCACCAGCAGAATAGTGAGTGCAGCTCTGGAGTATAATACAGGATGTAACTCAGGATCAGTACAGGATAAGTAATGTATGTACACAGTGACTGCACCAGCAGAATAGTGAGTGCAGCTCTGGAGTATAATACAGGATGTAACTCAGGATCAGTACAGGATAAGTAATGTATGCACACAGTGACTGCACCAGCAGAATAGTGAGTACAGCTCTGGAGTATAATACAGGATGTAACTCAGGATCAGTACAGGATAAGTAATGTATGCACACAGTGACTGCACCAGCAGAATAGTGAGTGCAGCTCTGGAGTATAATACAGGATGTAACTCAGGATCAGTACAGGATAAGTAATGTATGTACACAGTGACTGCACCAGCAGACTAGTGAGTGCAGCTCTGGAGTATAATACAGGATGTAACTCAGGATCAGTACAGGATAAGTAATGTATGTACACAGTGACTGCACCAGCAGAATAGTGAGTGCAGCTCTGGAGGATAATACAGGATGTAACTCAGGATCAGTACAGGATAAGTAATGTATGTACACAGTGACTGCACCAGCAGAATAGTGAGTGCAGCTCTGGAGTATAATACAGGATGTAACTCAGGATCAGTGCAGGATAAGTAATGTATGTACACAGTGACTGCACCAGCAGAATAGTGAGTGCAGCTCTGGAGTATAATACAGGATGTAACTCAGGATCAGTACAGGATAAGTAATGTATGTACACAGTGACTGCACCAGCAGAATAGTGAGTGCAGCTCTGGAGTATAATACAGGATGTAACTCAGGATCAGTACAGGATAAGTAATGTATGTACACAGTGACTGCACCAGCAGAATAGTGAGTGCAGCTCTGGAGTATAATACAGGATGTAACTCAGGATCAGTACAGGATAAGTAATGTATGTACACAGTGACGGCTCCAGCAGAATAGTGAGTGCAGCTCTGGAGTATAATACTGGATGTAACTCAGGCTCAGTACAGGATAAGTAATGTATGTACACAGTGACTGCACCAGCAGAATAGTGAGTGCAGCTCTGGAGTATAATACAGGATGTAACTCAGGATCAGTACAGGATAAGTAATGTATGTACACAGTGACTGCACCAGCAGAATAGTGAGTGCAGCTCTGGAGTATAATACAGGATGTAACTCAGGATCAGTACAGGATAAGTAATGTATGTACACAGTGACTGCACCAGCAGAATAGTGAGTGCAGCTCTGGAGTATAATACAGGATGTAACTCAGGATCAGTGCAGGATAAGTAATGTATGTACACAGTGACTGCACCAGCAGAATAGTGAGTGCAGCTCTGGAGTATAATACAGGATGTAACTCAGGATCAGTACAGGATAAGTAATGTATGTACACAGTGACGGCTCCAGCAGAATAGTGAGTGCAGCTCTGGAGTATAATACTGGATGTAACTCAGGCTCAGTACAGGATAAGTAATGTATGTACACAGTGACTGCACCAGCAGAATAGTGAGTGCAGCTCTGGAGTATAATACAGGATGTAACTCAGGATCAGTACAGGATAAGTAATGTATGTTCACAGTGACTGCACCAGCAGAAGGGGGGTAGATACAGAGACTCAGCACAGACCTCTGGATTATATTAGAGGGAAGCCCTGTAACTGTGGGGTCCTTGCAGTAAAGTAGTGGCTCTAGTTCTGGACCATGATCTCTATGTACATCCATATATCTGTTTCATAAATACTGCCTCTCATGATAAAAACCTGGGTAATCTGCTAGCAGACTGATACCTCTGAGCAGGGGATGCAGGGAGATTGTAATCAGCAGACAGAGGAGGGTTCATCCAGTCCATGGGGAGAAGAAACACGAGGAGCGTCCAGAGGTCACTGCGCTGCGCTCAGCCTGGGTCTTCTCTGCTTTATATAAATATGCTTTGGAGCGCAGCCACAGCTCCATGAAGCTCGGCGACTGCTCAGCAGACAATGTGTTTCCAATATCGGCCTCCACTGAGCTTTCTGTGTAACTTGTGAGTAATGAACTTGCACTCGCTCCATGTTTGGCTTCAGCTGTGGACCTGGCTAAGGTCTTCCCCAGCAGCACATCGCACCTCCAAACAAACATAGCTACGGTATATACAAGCTAACAAGGCAACCAATATGGCCGCTACTACAGCCCACATAGGGCGTCAAGCAACTGGCTAGACCAGGGGTGCACAACCTTTTTTGGTCTGACGGCCGCATTGTCACATCGCTCTATTTCAAGGGGCCACAAAAAAATATAAAAAATGTTGATTGGCGCTCATTTGCATCAGCCTATTACACAGGCCAATGTAAAGTGACTGGGGAGGAATGATCGCTACCACCGTCATTTAGTTCTATTGATTATCGGTAGCACATCCCTGATGACAGAGAGATGTGCGGCACGATTATACCGCCACTTATCAGGAATGAGCGCTCCTATGAAGACTTGTTCCCAGTAATTGATCTGAATATCTCGCAGTGTATTAGGGGCCTAAAGGGATTTCCCAGTAAGGGTGCATTCACAAAACCGTATAAACGGATCCGCATCCATTCCGCAATTTTGCGTAACGGGTGCAG
The DNA here is from genome assembly GCF_905171765.1 of Bufo bufo. Taxonomy (NCBI): domain Eukaryota; kingdom Metazoa; phylum Chordata; class Amphibia; order Anura; family Bufonidae; genus Bufo; species Bufo bufo. The sequence goes on along the minus strand of NC_053398.1, from coordinate 151,375,895 downwards.
ACTCATTCATTTCAATAGGGACCTGCAAAAAATATGGAGCATGTCCTAGTCTTGTCCGCGGTATATAGCGCCGACCATGTGCGCTCCGCAAAATGCGGAATGCACATGGCCGGTATCCGTGTTTTGCGGATCTGCAATTTGGGTACCGCAAAACACTTACAGTCGTGTAAATGCACCCTTTTTTTTTAACAAGTTCTTGCAGCATGGCCCCGAAACCGAAGAGTTAGGCCCCTTTCACACAGGCGAGTTTTCTGCGCGGGTGCAATGCGTGAGTTGAACGCATTGCACCCGCACTGAATCCTGACCCATCTATTTCTATGGGGCTGTGCACATGAGCGGTGATTTTCACGCATCACTTGTGCGTTGCGTGAAAATCGCAGCAAGCTCTATTTTGTGTGTTTTTCACGCAACGCAGGCCCCATAGAAGTGAATGGGGCTGCGTGAAAATCGCAAGCAAGTGCGGACGCGGTGCGATTTTCACGCACGGTTGCTAGGAGACGATCGGGATGGGGACCCGATCATTATTATTTTCCCTTATAACATGGTTATAAGGGAAAATAATAGCATTCTGAATACAGAATGCATAGTACAATAGGGCTGGAGGGGTTAAAAAAAAACAAAAAATAAAATTTAACTTACCTTAATCCACTTGTTTGCGCAGCCGGTATCTCTTCTGTCTTGTTGTGTGAGGAATAGGACCTTTGATGACGTCACTATGTTCATCACATGGTCCGTCCCATGATCCATCACCAAGACTATGGACTCTTTACTGTAAGAGCAGTGAGACTATGGACTCTTTACTGTAAGAGCAGTGAGACTATGGACTCTATACTGTAAGAGCAGTGAGACTATGGACTCTATACTGTAAGAGCAGTGAGACTATGGACTCTATACTGTAAGAGCAGTGAGACTATGGACTCTTTACTGTAAGAGCAGTGAGACTATGGACTCTTTACTGTAAGAGCAGTGAGACTATGGACTCTTTACTGTAAGAGCAATGAGACTATGGGCTCTTTACTGTAAGAGCAGTGAGACTATGGACTCTTTACAGTAAGAGCAGTGAGACTATGGACTCTTTACTGTAAGAGCAGTGAGACTATGGACTCTTTACTGTAAGAGCAGTGAGACTATGGACTCTATACTGTAAGAGCAGTGAGACTATGGATTCTTTACTGTAAGAGCAGTGAGACTATGGACTCTATACTGTAAGAGCAGTGAGACTATGGACTCTTTACTGTAAGAGCAGTGAGACTATGGACTCTACTGTAAGAGCAGTGAGACTATGGACTCTGTACTGTAAGAGCAGTGAGACTATGGACTCTTTACTATAAGAGCAGTGAGACTATGGACTCTATACTGTAAGAGCAGTGAGACTATGGACTCTTTACTGTAAGAGCAGTGAGACTATGGACTCTTTACTGTAAGAGCAGTGAGACTATGGACTCTTTACTATAAGAGCAGTGAGACTATGGACTCTATACTGTAAGAGCAGTGAGACTGTGGACTCTTTACTGTAAGAGCAGTGAGACTATGGACTCTTTACTGTAAGAGCAGTGAGACTATGGACTCTATACTGTAAGAGCAGTGAGACTATGGACTCTATACTGTAAGAGCAGTGAGACTATGGACTCTGTACTGTAAGAGCAGTGAGACTATGGACTCTTTACTATAAGAGCAGTGAGACTATGGACTCTATACTGTAAGAGCAGTGAGACTATGGACTCTTTACTATAAGAGCAGTGAGACTATGGACTCTTTACTGTAAGAGCAGTGAGACTATGGACTCTATACTGTAAGAGCAGTGAGACTATGGACTCTTTACTGTAAGAGCAGTGAGACTATGGACTCTTTACTGTAAGAGCAGTGAGACTATGGACTCTATACTGTAAGAGCAGTGAGACTATGGACTCTTTACGGTAAGAGCAGTGAGACTATGGACTCTTTACTGTAAGAGCAGTGAGACTATGGACTCTATACTGTAAGAGCAGTGAGACTATGGACTCTTTACGGTAAGAGCAGTGAGACTATGGACTCTTTACTGTAAGAGCAGTGAGACTGTGGACTCTATACTGTAAGAGCAGTGAGACTATGGACTCTTTACTGTAAGAGCAGTGAGACTATGGACTCTTTACTGTAAGAGCAGTGAGACTATGGACTCTTTACTGTAAGAGCAGTGAGACTATGGAACTCTCTGCCTCAGGAGGTGGTGATAGTGAGTTCACTAAAAGAGTTCAGGAGGGGCCTGGATGTATTTCTGGAGTGAAATATTATTTAAGATTATAGCTACTAGAGAGGGGTCGTTGATCCAGGGAGTTAGGGTCTTTTCACACATCCGCAATTCCATTCCGCAACTTGCGGAACGGAATTGCGGACCCATACATTTCTATGGGGCCACGCGATGTGCGGCCCCGATCCGGAATTGCGGACCCGCACTTCCGTGTCCGCAATTCCGATCCTGAAAAAAATAGAACATGTACTATTCTTGTCTGCAATAGCGGACAAGAATAGGCATATTCTCTTAGTGCCGGCAATGTGCGGTCCGCAAAACACACACGTATGTGTGAATAGACCCTTATTCTGATGCCTGATTGGAGTCGGAAATGAGTTTTTTTCCCCCTTAAGTGGGGAAAATTAGCTTCTACTTCTTTTTTTTGCTTTCCTCTGGATCAACTTGCAGGATATCAGGCTGAACTAGTTGGACGGAGGACTTTTTTAAAAATAAACTATGTTACTATGTTACTTGTTTCACCATACGCGTTACGGGTAGATTCACTCTCCCTTCCTCCACTGAGGAAGGGAGAGTGAATCTACGCGTAACGCGTATGGTGAAACAAGTGATGTACCTGCATTGAAAAACCTCCGATAATACTGTATGGCCATACAGAAGAAAATTTCTACAGTAAAGGATTAACTATATATTATTGAATTTATCGACACTATTGAGTCATATGAATATAGTGTCGATCATATCTACCACAATATATGTGACTGTAATGTTGTATATTATTGCTACATTGTTCTTATAAATTTTATTACTTGTATTTTATGGGGATTTAATAAATATTTTCTGCACATGTCAATCTGGTTGCCAAGTGTATGAGTGCTCGCTCATTATTCTATTACTACATTTGCCTTTTAAGAGAGTGTAACGGACCGTTTCCGCAGACAAGGGGTTAAAATCCGTTTAGGCGATAAGCCCCTCTCCGAGAGACAGGCACAGCTACTGCAGAACACCAAATTCCCGAACTGGATACAAAGTAGCACTCCAAACTGGAACCTCACGAATAGCTGCTAGCAGACGAACAGGAAAAGCATACAATCCTGGCAATCGGTCTTCTAACAGCATACAGTGAATCCCCCCAATAACGAGACAAGGCTCCGTGTTGAGGGTCAAACAGTGGTCTGACTGTACTTGAAGTACAGCCTCTTTTATTCACAAAAAACAAACATAGTACTGCCCACAGGGGTTTGAAATACAACCAATCAGTAATTAACAACACATACAATGTAACTACAGCAACCAATCGTTCACGCCCCCAGAGGACCAGAATGAAGACGGGGACATAGGACAACATATCCCCACAATGCATCATGGTTTCCTCCTCTCTGTCCAGACAACCTGAAGAGCAATCCAATTATCTCTGAGGACAAAGGGAGATCGCCAATACACATGTGCAGACAACAGAACAGACATCACCCTTTAAACACACAATGGGACAATGGCACAATAGAAACACACCCAGCATATTCCCTCCCCTTATCCTGAGAGGAGACTCAATTATACATACAGTTAAACATACTTTCTACCCAACTTTCATAACTCTAAAACCATACATCACATTCACATAAAAATTACATATTCACAATCAATCCATTCAGGGGAACAACATATTAAAAAATGGCATGAATCAGACCAGGGGTTCAAAAGTTAGTATATGGCCCATAATCCAGGGGCAAGAGGCCAGCAGCCAGTCCTCTCCAAAGCCCAGTGGCGAGGTTGGTTTCGCCACACATCTCCCCCCCCCAGGGAAGACTAACCAGATACCTGACCTCACGCCGGTCGGTACCTGAGTTAGTCTGGCAGCCCACCCACAACCAAATACTGGACCTGTTGACTTTAGTAGCCTGTCTCTGTCCAGTGAGTCCACCAAGGTTATGTTGGAAGCTGGTACTCCCGGTCTCTGTGTTGCTCCCTGGCTTGGAGTGGGGGTTGCTTTGTGGGCAGGTATCAGCGGTACTCTGCCCTGGTGCCAGCGCTACCACGGAAGAAGCCTGGTTGGAGCCTGGTTGTTGGAGGGGGAGACCGACTGTCTCTACCCCCTGTGCTGTAAGTGCAGAGACCACGGTCCCATCTGCACTGTTGTGGGGCTTACTGTCTCCCCCTGGTGCGTTAAGCTGCCGCTGGGGAGAGGGGGTAACAAGCTCCTCTCCGTTACATACTTCCAGCCGCTGGGGAGGGCGACCGACCGTCTCCGCTCCCAATACAGTGTCCTGCTGCTGGGGAAAGGAGACTGGGCTCTCTATTCCCAAAAAATCATGCTGCTGCTGGGGGTAAGGACCGACTGTCTCTGCTCCCAATACAGTGTCCTGCTGCTGGGGAAAGGAGACTGGGCTCTCTATTCCCAAAAAATCATGCTGCTGCTGGGGGACAGGACCGACTGTCTCTGCTCCCAATACAGTGTCCTGCTGCTGGGGAAAGGAGACTGGGCTCTCTATTCCCAAAAAATCATGCTGCTGCTGGGGGGCAGGAACAACTACCTCTGCCCCCTGTAACTCCGCCTGCCGCTTGGGAGGGAGTACACTGCTCTCCTCTCCCTGCACCTCACACTGCCGCTGGGGAATGGAGACTGGGCTCCCAATTCCCTGCAGGACCGGCGGAGAGACCTCGGTCCCATCTCTACCGACCACCTGGGGTCCTTCCCAGTAACATTCTACAATATCTGCCCAGCTGAATGGGTCTGGATCTGGGTCTGTCACCTTACCGTCCTGCTGAGCCTTCTCAATGGAGTGGAAGAGATCTCGGTAGTCCTGCTCCAGTTCCCACTCCAGGGTTGCTAGGTGAGCCAGGTCTTGCTCTACCTCATGGGGGTCATCCCACTCATGCCTAGCCTCCCTCTCATAGAAAATGTCCTGAAGTCTGGACTGTGCAGGGCTCCCGAAGTCAGGCTCTGCAAAGGACTCCCATAACAAGCCAGGACCATAAAACTCCTCTCCCTCTGGCTTGTCATGTTCGGCTGTCCAGGGTATATACTGTGCCATATACCACCAAAGCGCCTGGTAGGCATCCTCCAGCCATAGCTCCTGCCATACCCGGTGCTCTAGTTCCTTCACCCATTCCTCCAGGGGCTGCTCTCCCAGGAAGGGCATCCGCAGGGCCACTTGCTTCTGCAACCGCTGCTCTTCACTAGGGAGACTCTCACCCCGCTGGTATTGTAGATTATCCAGGGCCTGGTACCAGATGCCTTTCCTTAATGCATCCCGGCCATCCAGGTCCTCCTCCTCATATAACACTGCTGGTTCCATCCTGCTGCTGTCAGGGACGCTGTACTGGGACATGCGTTGTCCTTAAATTGTAGAATCCACAGAAATGGTGTCTCCTGTAGCTGTCCTTCTGGTTGTAGGAACGATCCCGCTGCTTGCCACCAATGTAACGGACCGTTTCCGCAGACAAGGGGTTAAAATCCGTTTAGGCGATAAGCCCCTTTCTGAGAGACAGGCACAGCTACTGCAGGACACCAACCTCCCGAACTGGATACAAAACAGCACTCCAAACTGGAACCTCACGAATAGCTGCTAGCAGACGAACAGGAAAAGCATACAATCCTGGCAATCGGTCTTCTAACAGCATACAGCGAATCCCCCCAATAACGAGACAAGGCTCCGTGTTGAGGATCAAGCAGTTGTCTGACTGTACTTGAAGTACAGCCTCTTTTATTCACAAAAAACAAACATAGTACTGCCCACAGGGGTTTGAAATACAACCAATCAGTAATTAACAACACATACAATGTAACTACAGCAACCAATCGTTCACGCCCCCAGAGGACCAGAATGAAGACGGGGACATAGGACAACATATCCCCACAATGCATCATGGTTTCCTCCTCTCTGTCCAGACAACCTGAAGAGCAATCCAATTATCTCTGAGGATAAAGGGAGATCGCCAATACACATGTGCAGACAACAGAACAGACATCACCCTTTAAACACACAATGGGACAATGGCACAATAGAAACACTCCCAGCATATTCCCTCCCCTTATCCTGAGAGGAGACTCAATTATACATACAGTTAAACATACTTTCTACCCAACTTTCATAACTCTAAAACCATACATCACATTCACATAAAAATTACATATTCACAATCAATCCATTCAGGGGAACAACATATTAAAAAATGGCATGAATCAGACCAGGGGTTCAAAAGTTAGTATATGGCCCATAATCCAGGGGCAAGAGGCCAGCAGCCAGTCCTCTCCAAAGCCCAGTGGCGAGGTTGGTTTCGCCACAGAGAGGGTGGGGTGATTCCCTCTATATGAGCTTGCAGCACCATACCTTAACTACTTGCTAGTGAGCCACCACAACCTACCACTATTTTATGTTACTATGTTATAGGAAAAGTGACGACATTAACTTCCTGCGTCCTATTCATAAATCAGCGATTTCTTTCCCTGCAGAGGACGGCGCTCACTGGTTATTACCTCCTCCTGCCCCCAGTTATAGGGGCCCTGCAATAACCAGTAAGCATTTTCCTTCCCTGCAGAGGACGGGGCTCACTGGTTATTACCTCCTCCTGCCCCCAGTTATAGGGGCCCTGCAATAACCAGTAAGCACTTTCCTTCCCTGCAGAGGACGGGGCTCACTGGTTATTACCTCCTCCTGCCCCCAGTTATAGGGGCCCTGCAATAACCAGTAAGTACTTTCCTTCCCTGCAGAGGACGGCGCTCACTGGTTATTACGTCCTCCTGCTCCCAGTTATAGGGGCCCTGCAATAACCAGTAAGCACTTTACTTCACTGCAGAGGACGGCACTCACTGGTTATTACCTCCTCTTGCCCCCAGTTATAGGGGCCCTGCAATAACCAGTAAGTACTTCCCTTCCCTGCAGAGGACGGGGCTCACTGGTTATTACCTCCTCTTGCCCCCAGTTATAGGGGCCCTGCAATAACCAGTAAGCACTTTCCTTCACTGCAGAGGACGGGGCTCACTGGTTATTACCTCCTCCTGCTCCCAGTTATAGGGGCCCTGCAATAACCAGTAAGTACTTTCCTTCACTGCAGAGGACGGGGCTCACTGGTTATTACCTCCTCCTGCCCCCAGTTATAGGGGCCCTGCAATAACCAGCAAGCACTTTCCTTCACTGCAGAGGACGGGGCTCACTGGTTATTACCTCCTCCTGCCCCCAGTTATAGGGGGCCTGCAATAACCAGTAAGTACTTTCCTTCACTGCAGAGGATGGCGCTCACTGGTTATTACCTCCTCCTGCCCCCAGTTATAGGGGCCCTGCAATAACCAGTAAGCACTTTCCTTCACTGCAGAGGACGGGGCTCACTGGTTATTACCTCCTCCTGCCCCCAGTTATAGGGGCCCTGCAATAACCAGTAAGTACTTTCCTCCCCTGCAGAGGACGGGGCTCACTGGTTATTACCTCCTCTTGCCCCCAGTTATAGGGGCCCTGCAATAACCAGTAAGCACTTTCCTTCACTGCAGAGGACGGGGCTCACTGGTTATTACCTCCTCCTGCTCCCAGTTATAGGGGCCCTGCAATAACCAGTAAGTACTTTCCTTCACTGCAGAGGACGGGGCTCACTGGTTATTACCTCCTCCTGCCCCCAGTTATAGGGGCCCTGCAATAACCAGCAAGCACTTTCCTTCACTGCAGAGGACGGGGCTCACTGGTTATTACCTCCTCCTGCCCCCAGTTATAGGGGGCCTGCAATAACCAGTAAGTACTTTCCTTCACTGCAGAGGATGGCGCTCACTGGTTATTGCCTCCTCCTGCCCCCAGTTATAGGGGCCCTGCAATAACCAGTAAGCACTTTCCTTCCCTGCAGAGGACGGGGCTCACTGGTTATTACCTCCTCCTGCCCCCAGTTATAGGGGCCCTGCAATAACCAGTAAGTACTTTCCTCCCCTGCAGAGGACGGGGCTCACTGGTTATTACCTCCTCCTGCTCCCAGTTATAGGGGCCCTGCAATAACCAGTAAGCACTTTCCCTTACCAGTGGGGAAAGAGCTTTTTGGTTAACACTTTAATAACCAGGCGTTAACAGACACTTTTTTTTGTGATTTAGCGCACACTGTGGTTCAAACGGCTGTAACCTTTGTATGTGTTCGGACTGCCAAAATAATTTTTGTAACAATTTTTCACTTGACACATAGGGCCTTATAATTTATTTTTTAGTTTTATTTTGGGGAAACTGTAAAAAACTTTTTTTTAAGTATTCTTTTTTTTCAAACTACAATTCCTTATTCTTTAAATATGCAAACTGACACCAAAATAAATTATTAGAACTAGTTCTCTATTTTGTGTTAGTCGGTTTGTTATATAATACCGTATGTAAAGTTTCACGTGATTTGGGCGATAATGGTAACGGTTTTGGTTGGTGTGGGTGTTTTTTCTTTTATGTAGTTTATTATTTTTTTTATCTTTTTTAACTTAATTTTTAATATATTTGTGCTACAAATAATATCGCCCAAGAGGTAATAAAAAGACCTTTGGGAGACACTGACACTTTCTGTTAATTTTTCACTTTTTCCTTCTACTTTTGTTTGTATTTTATAAAAATTTTATAGTATTTTTTTAAATAATTGGTTTATTACTTATTATTTAAACATATTTTTGCCACATAATATGTCCCCCAAGAGGTCATAAAAAGACTGTTGGGGACAATGAACACTTGACTCTTTTTTTTATTTGTATTTTATTTATTGTATTGTATTTTTTTCTATTATTTTTTTAAATATATTTTTGCCACATAATTTGTCCCCAAGAGGTCACTGAAAGACCTTTAGGGACACAGACCTTTCTTTGCACTATTTCCACTGTAACTGGCGCATCCAAAGGAAGCCATCCTGCTGTGGGGGCATTGACCACAGGCAGAGCTGTACAGGGTCTCCTGACCCTACAGCTCTGCGCTCCTCTGCCCCCATAGTGCTGATAAACAGCTTCTGCCTTCTCCTTGGCTCCCCCGCTGTCACTGACAGCCGGGGAGCTGTCCTGCTACAGTGCGGGAGCAGGAGCTATAATACTCCATCGTGCGGCGCTGCGGGCAGAAACAGCTCATTGCACGATTATCTGTGTTTCTGTCCAGGAGGACGGGGGCTGCTAACCCTGGCTCTGGGGGCCACATGCGGCCCTCGGGCTGTGCACCCCTGGTCTAGACACTTGATATGTAATTCTGTCTGGTTATGAAGAGGTGGGTACCCAGCTCAGTGCCTAAGTGGGCCGATCTGCTGTTCCGGAGCCTAGGAAAGCTGAGTGGGAGCACCAGTAACAGCCGTGATGGTCCCACACTGAACAGGAGATTTACCAGGCCAACAGATGAAGACAATCACAGGGGACGATCCTATAGAAAAATATCCACATTCTTACCCACAATATCCTCGTAGGTGTTCTCCTCTAAAGTGCTTTTAGAACCAGAGCGGCGCTTCTTCTCAGTACCATTCTCCACTGGTGACGGGGAACCCAAGGACTGGACACTGGAGGCGTCCTCGAACTCCAGAGATTTTCTATAAAGGGACAGAATGTTAAGAGGCCGTCACACACATATATATAACTGCAATTATAGCCAAGACCCAAAGACAAGTACAATATCTTCTTATATATAGTGATGAGGACAATCACTGGCGTAGCTATAGGGGTGACAGTGATTGCAACTGGGCCCCTAAGCCAGGGGGGCCCCCTTGCCAGTGGTGCTGTATATGTCCCTTTATAATATGCAGTTTCATTATGGAAGTGCTCACTAGTATGCAGGGGCGGAGGAGTGAAGCGCTGTACTTACCCCTCCTCCTGCTCGCTCTTCCCGGGCCCGCACACTATGATCGGACACTGCAGGCGGGCAGTTGACTGCAGCGTGGGCCCTGTGGACAAGAGGGCCGAGAGAGTGGCGGCAGGATATGAGGAATCTGAGAGGTCTAATGGGAGCCTGGAGGTCTGATTGGGGGTCTGGAAGTCTAATGGGGGTCTGATTGGGTTAGTTGTGAAGTCTAATGGGGATCTGGAGGCCTAGTGTGAGGTCTAATAGGGGTATTATATGGGTGTCTGGAGGACATTATATTGGGAGTCTGATATGTAGTTCTAATGGGGGTCTGATCTGAGGTCTGACATAGAGGTCTGGTCAGAGATCGGGGAGGTCTCATCTAGAGTTTTATATGGGGAATCTGATCTGAGGTCTGATATGGGGGATCTGAAAGGTCTGATTGTGGGTCTGGAGGTCCAATGGCGGTTTGGAGGTCCGATTGGGGGTCTGGAAGTCTAATGGGAGTCTGGATGTCTAATAGGGGTTTGTTTGGGGGTCTGGAGGTCTAAAGTGCATCTGACTGGGTTAGGGTTGGGTGTGAGGTCTAACGGGGGTCTGGAGGTCTAATGGGGGGTCTTATCTGAGGTCTGAAATTGGGGTAGGGTCTGACATGGAGTTCTAATGGGGGTCTGATTTGAAGTCTTACATTGGTATGAGATGGGGGAGGTCTCATCTAGGATTGTATATGGTTGTCTGATCCGAGGTCTGATATGGGAGTCTGATCTGAAAAGTAAGGGGCTATTTTTTGTACTGGCGCAAAATATAAAGGGATATTTTTGTGGTACCAGTGTTTTAAGAGGGGCTATTTCTGCAGTATAGTATTGGGGAGCACAGCGGACACAGTATTGGGGGTGGCAGGATGGGGTGTTGGGAGGATGATAAAAAAGTAGGAAACTAAGATGTCTGTTTGTTAAACTTTGCAGAGACGAGACACGGCTGAAAGAAGTCATCTTGGTGGTCTGGTCTGAAAAGAGAAGATGAGGAACGAGAACGTCTACATCAAAGGAGACGTTACTGGATGTAAGAGGTATGGGGCGCTGTATTACCCTGAATGTAAGAGGTATGAGGCGCTGTATTATCCTGTATGTTCTGTAGCGCTGTTTGGAATGTTTTCCAAGTATGTCTTTGAAAGGGGTGTCCGCTGTTTTTTGTTGTATGAGCGCTACCTTTGCTGCTCTATTTACCTGCTCATCACTGCAAATGCTGCGGCGAGCAGCTGAACAGCAGGTGCACCCCTGGCCACAAAGCCCTGAGGGGCAGGGAGCCCAAGCTAAACTCTTTCACCAGGGCCCATAAACCTTTAGCAACGCTCCTGTGTACCATGCTGGTATAACCTGGGCATCTCCTGTATATAATTATATATGTACAGCTGGTATAACCTGGGTATCTTCTGCATATAATTCTATATGTACAGCTGGTATAACCTGGGCATCTCCTGTATATAATTATATATGTACAGCTGGTATAACCTGGGCATCTCCTGTATATAATTCTATATGTACAGCTGGTATACCCTGGGCATCTCCTGTGTATAATTATATATGTACAGCTGGTATAACCCGGGCATCTCCTGTGTATAATTATATATGTACAGCTGGTATAACCCGGGCATCTCCTGTATATAATTATATATGTACAGCTGGTATAACCCGGGCATCTCCTGTATATAATTATATATGTACAGCTGGTATAACCTGGGCATCTCCTGTATATAATTATATATGTACTTACAGCTGGTATACCTGGGTATCTTCTGTATATAATTATATATGTACGTACAGCTGGTATAACCTGGGCATCTCCTGTAAATAATTATATATGTACGTACAGCTGGTATAACCCGGGCATCTCCTGTATATAATTATATATGTACAGCTGGTATAACCTGGGCATCTCCTGTATATAATTATATATGTACAGCTGGTATAACGTGGGCATCTCCTGTATATAATTATATATGTACTTACAGCTGGTATACCTGGGTATCTTCTGTATATAATTATATATGTACGTACAGCTGGTATAACCTGGGCATCTCCTGTAAATAATTATATATGTACGTACAGCTGGTATAACCCGGGCATCTCCTGTATATAATTATATATGTACAGCTGGTATAACCTGGGCATCTCCTGTATATAATTATATATGTACAGCTGGTATAACCCGGGCATCTCCTGTATATAATTATATATGTACAGCTGGTATAACCTGGGCATCTCCTGTATATAATTATATATGTACTTACAGCTGGTATACCTGGGTATCTTCTGTATATAATTATATATGTACGTACAGCTGGTATAACCTGGGCATCTCCTGTATATAATTATATATGTACAGCTGGTATAACCCGGGCATCTCCTGTATATAATTATATATGTACAGCTGGTATAACCTGGGCATCTCCTGTATATAATTATATATGTACAGCTGGTATAACGTGGGCATCTCCTGTATATAATTATATATGTACTTACAGCTGGTATAACCCGGGCATCTCCTGTGTATAATTATATATGTACAGCTGGTATAACCCGGGCATCTCCTGTATATAATTATATATGTACGTACAGCTGGTATAACCCGGGCATCTCCTGTATATAATTATATATGTACAGCTGGTATAACCTGGGCATCTCCTGTATATAATTATATATGTACTTACAGCTGGTATAACCTGGGCATCTCCTGTAAATAATTATATATGTACGTACAGCTGGTATAACCCGGGCATCTCCTGTATATAATTATATATGTACAGCTGGTATAACCTGGGCATCTCCTGTATATAATTATATATGTACTTACAGCTGGTATACCTGGGTATCTTCTGTATATAATTATATATGTACGTACAGCTGGTATAACCTGGGCATCTCCTGTATATAATTATATATGTACAGCTGGTATAACCCGGGCATCTCCTGTATATAATTATATATGTACAGCTGGTATATCCTGGGCATCTCCTGTACATAATTATATATGTACAGCTGGTATAACCTGGGCATCTTCTGTATATAATTATATATGTACAGCTGGTATAACCCGGGCATCTCCTGTATATAATTATATATGTACAGCTGGTATAACCTGGGCATCTCCTGTATATAATTATATATGTACAGCTGGTATAACCTGGGCATCTCCTGTATATAATTATATATGTACTTACAGCTGGTATACCTGGGTATCTTCTGTATATAATTATATATGTACAGCTGGTATAACCTGGGCATCTCCTGTAAATAATTATATATGTACGTACAGCTGGTATAACCCGGGCATCTCCTGTATATAATTATATATGTACAGCTGGTATAACCTGGGCATCTCCTGTATATAATTATATATGTACAGCTGGTATAACGTGGGCATCTCCTGTATATAATTATATATGTACTTACAGCTGGTATACCTGGGTATCTTCTGTATATAATTATATATGTACGTACAGCTGGTATAACCTGGGCATCTCCTGTATATAATTATATATGTACTTACAGCTGGTATACCTGGGTATCTTCTGTATATAATTATATATGTACGTACAGCTGGTATAACCTGGGCATCTCCTGTATATAATTATATATGTACAGCTGGTATAACCCGGGCATCTCCTGTATATAATTATATATGTACAGCTGGTATATCCTGGGCATCTCCTGTACATAATTATATATGTACAGCTGGTATAACCTGGGCATCTTCTGTATATAATTATATATGTACAGCTGGTATAACCCGGGCATCTCCTGTATATAATTATATATGTACAGCTGGTATAACCTGGGCATCTCCTGTATATAATTATATATGTACAGCTGGTATAACCTGGGCATCTCCTGTATATAATTATATATGTACTTACAGCTGGTATACCTGGGTATCTTCTGTATATAATTATATATGTACAGCTGGTATAACCTGGGCATCTCATGTATATAATTATATATGTACAGCTGGTATAACCTGGGCATCTCCTGTAAATAATTATATATGCACGTACAGTTGGTATAACCTGGGCATCTCCTGTATATAATTCTATATGTACAGCTGGTATGTTATACGGTACATCTACTTGTATATAGTGATATGGACCATGCTGGTATAACCTGGGCATCTCCTGTATATAATTCTATATGTACAGCTGGTATAACCCAGGTATCTTCTGCATATAATTCTATATGTACAGCTGGTATAACCTGGGCATCTCCTGTATATAATTATATATGTACAGCTGGTATAACCCGGGCATCGTCTGTGTATAATTATATATGTACAGCTGGTATAACCTGGGCATCTCCTGTATATAATTATATATGTACAGCTGGTATAACCTGGGCATCTCCTGTATATAATTATATATGTACAGCTGGTATAACCTGGGCATCTCCTGTATATAATTATATATGTACAGCTGGTATACCTGGGTATCTCCTGTATATAATTATATATGTACAGACAGCTGGTATAACCTGGGCATCTCCTGTATATAATTATATATGTACATACAGCTGGTATAACCTGGGCATCTTTTGTATATAATTATATATGTACAGCTGGTATAACCTGGGCATCTCCTGAATATAATTATATATGTACAGCTGGTATAACCTGGGTATCTCCTGTATATAATTATATATGTACAGCTGGTATAACCCGGGCATCTCCTGTATATAATTATATATGTACAGCTGGTATAACCTGGGTATCTCCTGTATATAATTATATATGTACAGCTGGTATAACCCAGGTATCTTCTGCATATAATTCTATATGTACAGGTGGTATAACCTGGGCATCTCCTGTATATAATTATATACGTACAGCTGGTATAACCCGGGCATCTCCTGTATATAATTATATATGTACAGCTGGTATAACCCAGGTATCTTCTGCATATAATTCTATATGTACAGCTGGTATAACCTGGGCATCTCCTGTATATAATTATATATGTACAGCTGGTATAACCCGGGCATCGTCTGTGTATAATTATATATGTACAGCTGGTATAACCTGGGCATCTCCTGTATATCATTATATATGTACAGCTTGTATAACCTGGGTATCTCCTGTATATAATTCTATATGTACAGCTGGTATAACCCGGGCATCTCCTGTATATAATTATATATGTACAGCTGGTATAACCTGGGCATCTCCTGTATATAATTATATATGTACAGCTGGTATAACCTGGGTATCTCCTGTATATAATTATATATGTACAGCTGGTATTACCTGGGTATCTCCTGTATATAATTCTATATGTACAGCTGGTATAACCTGGGTATCTCCTGTATATAATTATATATGTACAGCTGGTAGAACCCGGGCATCTCCTGTATATAATTATATATGTACAGCTGGTATAACCCGGGCATCTCCTGTATAATTATATATGTACAGCTGGTATAACCCGGGCATCTCCTGTATAATTATATATGTACAGCTGGTATAACCTGGGTATCTCCTGTATATAATTCTATATGTACAGCTGGTATAACCTGGGCATCTCCTGTATATAATTATATATGTACAGCTGGTATATCCTGGGCATCTCCTGTATATAATTATATATGTACAGCTGGTATAACCTGGGCATCTCCTGTATATAATTATATATGTACAGCTGGCATAACCTGGGCATCTCCTGTATATAATTATATATGTACAGCTGGTATAACCTGGGTATCTCCTGTATATAATTATATATGTACAGCTGGTATAACCTGGGTATCTCCTGTATATAATTATATATGTACAGCTGGTATAACCTGGGCATCTCCTGTATAATTATATATGTACAGCTGGTATAACCTGGGTATCTCCTGTATAATTATATATGTACAGCTGGTATAACCTGGGTATCTCCTGTATATAATTCTATATGTACAGCTGGTATAACCTGGGCATCTCCTGTATAATTATATATGTACAGCTGGTATAACCCGGGCATCTCCTGTATAATTATATATGTACAGCTGGTATAACCTGGGTATCTCCTGTATATAATTATATATGTACAGCTGGTATAACCTGGGTATCTCCTGTATATAATTCTATATGTACAGCTGGTATAACCTGGGTATATCTTACTGTACCTGTTTTGAGATCTGCGGTGATCTTTCTTGGGCCTCCTGGTGACGGGGGGTGCTGGCGTTGAAGGGAGAGGAGGAGGGGATACAGGTGATGTGGATGGAGGTAGATTATTAGGTTTGTTCCTGCGGCTTTTTTCAGCTTCATACTCAAATGTGCGTTTGGGTTTGGGGACAGGGTTCACGTCTGCTGGCGGGCTCTCGGGGGCCACAGTTGGACTACTAGAGTTTGCAGTAGTTCCTTGTTTTGTCTTTTGCTCCTGTTCATTTATGGAATTTACATTCCCAGATTTGTCGCTTGGACTCTCTAAAGTACCTGAAGTTATGGAGCGTTTTCTCCCAAGGTCAACACTGAAACAACTGCTGGGCAGCTGCGGCAGACCCATCCCCGGGTTCTCCTTCAGCGCCTGCTCGATCTTCTGGATCCTGTTCAGCACTGCAGAAGAATCTTTTCTAGGGCCCCTGACAAAAGCATTGGCGGGTTCTGTCCGACTGGATCTCCTCTCATACCGGTGAAGAGAGTCTCGCTCTGACGCTGTCGTCTCCTCCTCCTCTGTCTCTGGGTATGAACACTCAGAAAATGTTCTGCTCATTCTCCGGTATCCTTTAAAGTCAAATGTTTTTTCACTGCATGGCGATGTCAACATGCTGGGGCATCCTTCACTGGTGGAGCGGTCACCCGGGTCTCCTCTGTCCACAAAGAGGCTGAGACGTGGAGAAGAGTCTCCCCGGCACTCCCATTCTGAAATTTTACGCCGAATGTCGAGCACCTGGGAGCGGACAGCAGTTCTGTTGTGAGGTCGATTCCTCTGATTGGCAGCAGACCCCAGGGAGAGGGTGCTCCGGTTGATCACATCACCGTCTGTGGCCTCCAATACATTTTCTTTCTGGTTCGGGCCTTTAAACACTGAAAGTCTTTTATCCAGACAAGCGACGCTGACTGCTTTTGACAAGTGGTTGGCAGTGTCGGCCCCCGGGGAGCGCAGGCCTCTCGCGTTGGAGCCTCTCAGGGTCCAGTCTTTGATCACCAGTTTGTTGCTGGATATGTTGGAGAATGTGTTGGTTCTGCAGAAGTCCTCGCTGTCACTGAGAGGATACGATGCGGTCCTGACTGGAGACAGAAGCGGCGGAGGAGACACCGACTGAGACCTGGATAAAGAGAAGCACATCGTTACCATGCGGTGTCAACACGTGTCACTGAATGCAGAAAAGAAGGCTGTGGTCATGGAGAATATGTGGGGCCACGATGTTCACGTTTCTGTCGTCCTGCAGCAATGGAACCTGGCACGTTACGGATTATCAGGCATTCTGAATTATCAATCTGAAAAGTAAGGCTGGAATCACACATGCAGTTTTTGGTGCAATTTTATTTTAGTCAGATCTACAAGTGGATTCAGTAGGAAGGAGTTCTTGCTACTTCCCATTCCCATGGGATCTGTTTTTTTTATGTGGCTTTTTTATTTTTACATTTTTCTGGTGTTTTTCCCTACATGAAAACATTTGAAAATAAAATGCCATACCCAGAGCAAGCTGCAACTAATGGCACTGAAAAAACGCAACATAAATGAAGAATAACGGCACAAAAATGCACAGTGTGTATTATGTCTGACGGCAGACATCCGCTGCAGAGGAAATCTACTAAGGGCACTTTCACACTTGCGTTTTTCTTTTCCGGAATTGAGTTCCATCTTAGGGGCTCAATACCAGAAAAAAAAGGATCAGTTTCATCCTAATGCATTCTGAATGGAGAGCGATCCGTTCAGGACGCATCAGTTCAGTCCCTCTTACGTTTATTGGCCGGAGAAAATACCGCAGCATGCTGCAGTTTTCTCTCCGGCCAAAAATCCTGAACATTTGCCAGAATGGCAGATCCGGCATTAATTTCCATTGAAAATGTATTAGTGCCGCATTGACGGATCCGTTCTTCCGGTCCGCACATGCGCAGACCTTTAAATGTGTGAAAAAAATAAATACTGGATCCGTTTTTCCAGATGACACCGGAGAGACAGATCCGGTATTTCAATACATCCGTCTGAAAAAAGCTATCCGTTTGCGTCCGGATTGCTGGATCCGGCAGGCAGTTCCAGTGACGGAACTGCCTGCCGGAATCCTCTGCTGCAAGTGTGAAAGTACCCAAGACCAGCTTCTGAATGGGACTTCCAAAGTTACAAAGGTAGCACATTACAAAATGCTGCCAAGAATGCTTGTAAAAATAAAATAATGTATGAAAAATGCTTGAAATTCAAGGTTTTTGTTACTCACGAGCAAATCTGGTGAAAGTATAGAAAACCCTGACAGCCAGGAGCTCCAGACAAAGTGTCTCCCCGGATCTGCCGCAGCTCATTGCTTGCACATCATTCTGCAGCTTTGTCCTAGAAACTAATGCCGGATTATCAGATGCCAGATGAGAGGAATTCACCTTTATATGGACTTTATACATTGCTTCCTCTGGGAATCCTAAAGGTCAAAGCTGCAGAACAAAGTTCTGTATCAGGTTTTGAACATTTATATTTCATGCTTGTTTCCAGGCCCAAAGCCTGAGGCTGCACTACTGCACTACATGATTCGCCCAATATCTACATCCTGCTTGGGTGAGTAGTGTCAGAGCTGCGGATATGTGGGGCCACTGACACACGGGTTCCAGGGTTCCCATCTATGATACGTAGTGAGCTGAGCTAGAGAGCCGCACGACTCCAGAGTCAAGGCCATAAAAAGCCTTGGTGCAGAGAGCTCGTAGTTTGCAGGTGCTTGGACCCTGACAGTCACAGCTCAGGCCAGGGATTGATGGGGTGCAAGGAGACGGGCTCAGGGGGGACACTCGCCTGGGTGTGAGCCCCTGCCCATCACTGACAGCATCCTGGACAGGCCCTAGACTAACATGATAAAGATGGCAAGAAAAAGGTGCCATGTCTGCAATACTGAAGAGCTCACAGCAATGGCCGATAACCCCGCCAGGATCCCCCAGATTTACACGGAGCAATGAAGGTAGAGCATTCCCCTTCTATTCAATAACAAAGTCCCTGGGTCCTCGACTTATGTCAGGTGGTTACAAGTTCTATCAGTTCTTAGAGAAGCTGGGTGACAACAATCACAGCTGCCATGACAGCACAATAGCCCAACTTTCCCTGGATATATCTCCAGGTAGCGGTGGAAGAACCCGGGTAATTCCCAGTAAGGCTACCACGAGCTGGAATCACACGTGCAGTCAGAACCAAAGCCAGAAGTGGATTTGGAAGCAGGACTTAGGGCTGGGGAAACACGGTCCGTGTGTCAGTGGTTTCTCCTGGACCCACCATGGCTCCCCTGACCGGATCATATCTGATCTATTGCGGTATACGGACATCATGTATGCAATAGAGCCGCAATCAGATAGAGGCTGATCATGCACTCAGTTCAGGTCAGGGGAGCCACGATTGGCCCAGTAAATGTGGCTGACACATGGACCGTGTTTACCGGGCCGACCACAGCCATGTGCTTCAGCCCTTAAAGGAATTGTCCACATTTAATGAACATTTTCCCAGGAGCAGTAAAAGCATGTTTACACGCTGCAGATTTTGTTGCAGAGATTTCCACAACTGAAAACTAGACCCCTGTCTCCCCCTCCAGACACCTCTGTTCCCTCTACAGAGTTCTTCACTCTCCCAGACCCCTCTGCACTCCTCCAGACTTATTTTTCCTCCTCCAGACTCCTCTGTCCCCCTCCGACCCCTCTGTTCTCCTCCAGACTTCTCTGCCCCCTACAGATCCCTCTGTGCCTCCCTCCAGAGTCCTCTGCCCTCCTTCCAGACTTCTCTGCCCTCCCTCCAGAACCCCTACCCCCTTCAGGCCCCTCCGTGCTCTCTCCAGACTCCTCTGTCCCCCCTCCAGACTCCTCTGCCCCCCCTCCAGACTCCTCTGTTCCCCCTCCAGACTCCTCTGTTCCCCCTCCAGACTCCTCTGTTCCCCCTCCAGACTCCTCTGTGCTCTCTCCAGACTCCTCTGTCCCCCCTCCAGACTCCTCTCTTTCCCCTCCATACTCCTCTCTTCCCCCTCCAGACTCCTCTCTTCCCCCTCCATACTCCTCTCTTCCCCCTCCAGACTCCTCTCTTTCCCCTCCATACTCCTCTCTTCCCCCTCCAGACTCCTCTCTTTCCCCTCCATACTCCTCTCTTCCCCCTCCAGACTCCTCTCTTCCCCCTCCAGACTCCTCTCTTCCCCCTCCAGACTCCTCTGTGCTCTCTCCAGACTCCTCTGTTCCCCCTCCAGACTCCTCTCTTCCCCCTCCAGACTCCTCTGTTTCCCCTCCAGACTCCTCTGTGCTCTCTCCAGACTCCTCTCTCCCCCTCCAGACTCCTCTGTTCCCCCTCCAGACTCCTCTGCCCCCCCTCCAGACTTCTCGGCTCCCCTCCAGACTTTTCTGCCCCTCTCCCTGAACAAAAGGATCACGTAAGTGAAATCCAACTTCCTTAATACAGTCCTGATCAAAAGTTAAGACCACTTGAAAAATGGCAAAAACTCCTATGTAGCATGGCTGGATCTTCACAAGGTTCCAAGTGGAGCTTCAACATGCAACAAGGAGAAATGGGAGGAGACAGAACATTTATTGAGCATTCAACTTAATGAAAACAACGATTAAACTGAAACAGGCTGTTTTTCAGCTGACCAAAATTTTAGGACCACATTCATTGTCATCTTCTGTCAGGTAGTCACACGTGATTGCAAAAGCAAAAAAACTCTCCCTTTTTGAAGGTGGTCGGGTTGTTGAGCTGCATAAGCAGGGTCTCTCACACAGCGCCATCGCTGCGGAGGTGGGACGCAGTAAGACAGTCATTTGGAATTTCTTAAATGATCCTGAGGGTTATGGAACAAAAAAGTCAAGGGGAAGACCCAAAAACATTTCACCAGCACTGAGGCGGAGGATCCAATTGGCTGTCGGTCAAGACACTGGACGATCCTCGACCCAAATTAAGGCCCTTACTGGTGCTGACTGCAGCCCCATAACCATCAGACGGCACCTGAGACTGAAGGGCTTCAAAAACAAAAACCGTCTTCAAAGACCTCGTCTCCTTGAACACCACAGAACTGCTCGTTTGGACTTTGCAAGAGAGCACCAAACATGGGACATTCAAAGGTGGAAGAAAGTTTTATTCTCTGATGAGAAAAAATGTAACCTTGATGGTCCTGATGGTTTCCAACGTTACTGGCATGACCAGCAGATCCCACCGGAGATGTTTTCTACGCGCCACAGTGGAGGGGGCGCCATAATGGTCTGGGGGGCTTTTTCCTTCAGTGGAACAATGGAGCTTCAGGAAGTGCAGGGGCGTCAAACGGCCACTGGCTATGTCCAGATGTTACAGAGAGCGTTCCTCATGGCTGAGGGCCCTCGTCCGTGTGGTAACAGGACAACGCTACAGGACACAATGCCCGCAGGACAAGGGACTTCTTCCAGGAGAATGACATCACTCTTTTGGCCCATCCTGCGTGTTCCCCTGATCTAAATCCAATTGAGAACCTTTGGGGATGGATGGCAAGGGAAGTTTACAAAAATGGACAACAGTTCCAGACAGTAGATGGCCTTCGAGCGGCCGTCTTCACCACTTGCATCAAGCATGCCGAAACAATAACGGCGGAGCTACTCATTACTGAGCTCATGTTTGGAGGTTGGATTTCTGTTTTTGGAGGTTTAATTTTTTTTTGGAGGTGCGGTCCGAAACTTTTGATCAGCTGAAAAACAGCCTGTTTCAGTTTATTCGTTGTTTTCATAAAATTGAAAGCTCAATAAATGTTCTGTCTCCTCCCATTTCTTCTTGTTGCTTGTTGAAGCTCTTCTTGGAACCTTGTGAAGATCCAGCCATGATACATAGGATTGTTGGGCATTTTTCAAGTGGTCTTAAACTTTTGATCAGGACTGTATACAGGGTTAGTCCAGTCTTCTGTATGTAAAGGTTAATCATTGTATGATGAAAACATTTTCTCATACTTGCGTTTCAGTTCCTCGCCATTTTCAAGATACCTGATTGCTGTCAATGAATGGAAAAAAATGCTTATTTACGTCCAGAGGCTGAAACCTATCCTGACCTCATACTTCACACAGTGGAAGCTTTGTTACAATGTATCTCTAGTACTGGACCATTGCGGGAAATTCTATTAATATGAACAGATTAGGTAGTTGCTATTTATGCCGTTCCCTGGAGACGAGTGCAGTGTAACAGGTAATTACATGGAAGATGCATCTAGAATTACACAATCCGGTCGGGCTGAGCGGCGCTGTCATGTTCGCAGTGGATTGTGAGTGAACTTGCAGAACTGGCCGCCTCCCGACCTCTCCCCACAATGAATGCTGACGTCAGGGCCGAGCGCAGTAATCTCCATTCTCTAAACACAAGTGAACGAATTCCGCGGCTCCCTGTTATCGTTCCCTTTCAGCTGTCTACTTGGGACTGTTGGTTTTGAGTGGACGCCAAGTGGAGCCGACGATGACTGCGCCGATTCACAGTGCAAACCTCCACAAAGATGAAGAGCAAATATAGAGTGAAGCAACACTATGGCAGCCGCGGCATCACCTATCCGGATGTCAGGGGGTTTACAGCTTAATTCTTACACAATAGAAAGTTCTTTGTTTGCTGTCAGTGAATGGGAACATTCTTTACCTGCAGTGGAAAAACAGTGATGTAGAGCTATCGGTTCTGGCCGCTAAACCCATCAAGGAACAGAATAGTAGAATGTGCTGCTCCCCACAAAATGCTATACGTTGGAACCCTATGGGCGACAGACGCCGCTGTATGGCATCCGGCTAATGTATATGTTTGCTTTAGAGTCCATAAATGTTATGTGAATATAGCCCAGATTCTAAATGTAGATGAGATTGTTTCCATTTACTAACAACAAGCAGAGATCTTGCACATTTTAGTCAAATTTAAGCAGATATGGTGCAAATTTTGACACAAATATTCCACAGTGCAGGGCTCACTGTGTGAGAGGGACATCTAGCTACTCATCCTAATCCTGCTGGTTCATGAAAACTAAACAGACCTACGGTAAAGAGAAGGAGGGATTTAATTTACTTGGCATTCAGATTCTATGGAAAGGTGGGTGACGATCCTCCTTACAAGCTTCAATCAGAGGCTGCTACCAACAGAGAAGAGACGGCGAAGGCGCAAATGACGAGAAATGTATGAAATGGTCGGTTTGTAAGGTGTGAAGACTTACTGTATAAATGTGTGCATTACAACCCCGAAGTAGGAGATCCCCACCAATGACAAGTTGTTTCAAAAATGTCTATTCTATCAGCACCCGGATAAGCTGAGTGATAAGCAATATGGCTAGAATAGAATAATATGCCAAGCAGTGGGGATTTTCAATCTTGGCAGAAATGAAGGCAATGTTTGCAGCTCGTCCTGACGCCACCAGCAGCCTCCTCCACCATGCACTGACCTGGACAGCCACCTTCATGGAATATCCGCCCTGGACACAGGGGTAATCCAGCCCAAATCCTGCGCTGTCCCCCAACGCATCCCAACCACCTGTACACAGCACCTAAAAGGTGTGCCCTGCACCGGGGATCTCAGAGCCAGAAAGTACCCAGCATGCCCGAGGGCGGATCGCTCTCCAGAGGTGTGAGATTAACTCCTGATGGTAAAACGAGGGCGCATTGACAGAGGTGGCACGATATTACATGTGTATTATAATGTGACGGCAGCAGTGACAGAGGGGGCATGATATTACATGGTTACATTACATGTGTATTATAACGTAACGGCAGCAGTGACAGGTGACATAATATTACATGGTTACATTACATGTGTATTATAACGTGACGGCAGCAGTGACAGAGGGGGCATGATATTACATGGTTACATTACATGTGTATTATAACGTAACGGCAGCAGTGACAGGTGACATAATATTACATGGTTACATTACATGTGTATTATAACGTGACGGCAGCAGTGACAGAGGGGGCATGATATTACATGGTTACATTACATGTGTATTATAACGTGACGGCAGCAGTGACAGAGGTGACATGATATTACATGGTTACATTACATGTGTATTATAATGTGACGGCAGCAGTGACAGAGGTGACATGATATTACATGGTTACATTACATGTGTATTATAACGTGACGGCAGCAGTGACAGAGGTGACATAATATTACATGGTTACATTACATGTGTATTATAACATGACAGAGGTGACATAATATTACATGTGTATTATAACGTGACGGCAGCAGTGACAGAGGGGGCATGATATTACATGGTTACATTACATGTGTATTATAACGTGACGGCAGCAGTGACAGAGGTGACATGATATTACATGGTTACATTACATGTGTATTATAACGTGACGGCAGCAGTGACAGAGGTGACATGATATTACATGGTTACATTACATGTGTATTATAACGTGACGGCAGCAGTGACAGAGGTGACATGATATTACATGGTTACATTACATGTGTATTATAACGTGACGGCAGCAGTGACAGAGGTGACATAATATTACATGGTTACATTACATGTGTATTATAACGTGACGGCAGCAGTGACAGAGGTGACATGATATTACATGTGTATTATAACGTGACGGCAGCAGTGACAGAGGTGACATGATATTACATGGTTACATTACATGTGTATTATAACGTGACGGCAGCAGTGACAGAGGTGACATGATATTACATGGTTACATTACATGTGTATTATAACGTGACGGCAGCAGTGACAGAGGTGACATGATATTACATGGTTACATTACATGTGTATTATAACGTGACGGCAGCAGTGACAGAGGTGACATAATATTACATTACATGTGTATTATAACGTGACGGCAGCAGTGACAGAGGTGACATAATATTACATGGTTACATTACATGTGTATTATAACATGACAGAGGTGACATAATATTACATGTGTATTATAACGTGACGGCAGCAGTGACAGAGGTGACATGATATTACATGGTTACATTACATGTGTATTATAACGTGACGGCAGCAGTGACAGAGGTGACATGATATTACATGGTTACATTACATGTGTATTATAACGTGACGGCAGCAGTGACAGAGGTGACATGATATTACATGGTTACATTACATGTGTATTATAACGTGACGGCAGCAGTGACAGAGGTGACATGATATTACATGGTTACATTACATGTGTATTATAACGTGACGGCAGCAGTGACAGAGGTGACATGATATTACATGGTTACATTACATGTGTATTATAACGTGACGGCAGCAGTGACAGAGGTGATATGATATTACATGGTTACATTACATGTGTATTATAACGTGACGGCAGCAGTGACAGAGGTGACATGATATTACATGGTTACATTACATGTGTATTATAACGTGACGGCAGCAGTGACAGAGGTGACATGATATTACATGGTTACATTACATGTGTATTATAACGTGACGGCAGCAGTGACATAATATTACAATATTTGATTAATTGATGATGTCATTATCAGGTGTGTTATATTGAGCACATACAGTGGGGGAAATAATTATTTGACCCCTCACTGATTTTGTAAGTTTGTCCAATGACAAAGAAATGAAAAGTCTCAGAACAGTATCATTTCAATGGTAGGTTTATTGTAACAGTGGCAGATAGCACATCAAAAGGAAAATCGAAAAAATAACTTTAAATAAAAGATAGCAACTGATTTGCATTTCATTGAGTGAAATAAGTATTTGAACCCCTACCAACCATTAAGAGTTCTGGCTCCCACAGAGTGGTTAGACACTTCTACTCAATTAGTCACCCTCATTAAGGACACCTGTCTTAACTAGTCACCTGTATAAAAGACACCTGTCCACAGAATCAATCAATCAAGCAGACTCCAAACTCTCCAACATGGGAAAGACCAAAGAGCTGTCCAAGGATGTCAGAGACAAAATTGTAGACCTGCACAAGGCTGGAATGGGCTACAAAACCATTAGCAAGAAGCTGGGAGAGAAGGTGACAACTGTTGGTGCGATTGTTCGAAAATGGAAGGAGCACAAAATGACCATCAATCGACCTCGCTCTGGGGCTCCACGCAAGATCTCACCTCGTGGGGTGTCAATGGTTCTGAGAAAGGTGAAAAAGCATCCTAGAACTACACGGGAGGAGTTAGTTAATGACCTCAAATTAGCAGGGACCACAGTCACCAAGAAAACCATTGGAAACACATTACACCGCAATGGATTAAAATCCTGCAGGGCTCGCAAGGTCCCCCTGCTCAGGAAGGCACATGTGCAGGCCCGTCTGAAGTTTGCCAATGAACACCTGAATGATTCAGAGAGTGACTGGGAGAAGGTGCTGTGGTCTGATGAGACCAAAATAGAGCTCTTTGGCATTAACTCAACTCGCTGTGTTTGGAGGAAGAAAAATGCTGCCTATGACCCCCAAAACACCGTCCCCACCGTCAAGCATGGGGGTGGAAACATTTTGCTTTGGGGGTGTTTTTCTGCTAAGGGCACAGGACAACTTATTCGCATAAACGGGAAAATGGACGGAGCCATGTATCGTGAAATCCTGAGCGACAACCTCCTTCCCAGGAAACTGAAAATGGGTCGTGGATGGGTGTTCCAGCACGACAATGACCCAAAACATACAGCAAAGGCAACAAAGGAGTGGCTCAAGAAGAAGCACATTAAGGTCATGGAGTGGCCTAGTCAGTCTCCGGACCTTAATCCAATCGAAAACCTATGGAGGGAGCTCAAGCTCAGAGTTGCACAGAGACAGCCTCGAAACCTTAGGGATTTAGAGATGATCTGCAAAGAGGAGTGGACCAACATTCCTCCTAAAATGTGCGCAAACTTGGTCATCAATTACAAGAAACGTTTGACCTCTGTGCTTGCAAACAAGGGTTTTTCCACCAAGTATTAAGTCTTTTTTTGTTAGAGGGTTCAAATACTTATTTCACTCAATGAAATGCAAATCAGTTGCTATCTTTTATTTAAAGTTATTTTTTCGATTTTCCTTTTGATGTGCTATCTGCCACTGTTACAATAAACCTACCATTGAAATGATACTGTTCTGAGACTTTTCATTTCTTTGTCATTGGACAAACTTACAAAATCAGTGAGGGGTCAAATAATTATTTCCCCCACTGTATATATGTTGTCCCTGGTTATTCTGACATTATGCGGTTGAGAAAGGCTGGACGGGCCGAAACGTGTCCTGTATCATATCATTTGTGGATGAAATAAAAGCATATTATTCAGAAGAAAGTGTTGCTGGGATTATCGCTTCACCATAATATTACAGCGGACACCCCAGAGAGAAAGCAGGGACCTTTCCTGGGTGCCCGTGCCTACTAGATCGCTGTATATACAAATCAGGAAGGGAGTGCAAGAGCTGACGGGTCTTCCATAGACTTCGATCAGCCCTGCACTGAGGCTGTACAGCGCTGTATACTACTGTACAGCCTCTCTGGGGGGGTGTATTTCCCCTGTAACTGGGGCTCCTATGTCAGCCCTGCACTGAGGCTGTACAGCACTGTATACTGCTGTACAGCCTCTCTGGGGGGGTGTATTTCTCCTGTAACTGGGGCTCCTATGTCAGCCCTGCACTGAGGCTGTACAGCGCTGTATACTGCTGTACAGCCTCTCTGGGGGGTGTATTTCTCCTGTAACTGGGGCTACTATGTCAGCCCTGCACTGAGGCTGTACAGCGCTGTATACTGCTGTACAGCCTCTCTGGGGGGTGTATTTCCCCTGTAACTGGGGCTACTATGTCAGTCCTGCACTGAGGCTGTACAGCGCTGTATACTGCTGTACAACCTCTCTGGGGGGTGTATTTCCCCTGTAACTGGGGCTCCTATGTCAGCCCTGCACTGAGGCTGTACAGTGCTGTATACTGCTGTACAGTCTCTCTGGGGGGTGTATTTCTCCTGTAACTGGGGCTCCTATGTCAGCCCTGCACTGAGGCTGTACAGCGCTGTATACTGCTGTACAGCCTCTCTGGGGGGTGTATTTCCCCTGTAACTGGGGCTCCTATGTCAGCCCTGCACTGAGGCTGTACAGTGCTGTATACTGCTGTACAGTCTCTCTGGGGGGTGTATTTCTCCTGTAACTGGGGCTCCTATGTCAGCCCTGCACTGAGGCTGTACAGCGCTGTATACTGCTGTACAGCCTCTCTGGGGGGTGTATTTCTCCTATAACTGGGGCTCCTATGTCAGCCCTGCACTGAGGCTGTACAGCGCTGTATACGGCTGTACAGCCTCTCTGGGGGGTGTATTTCCCCTGTAACTGGGGCTCCTATGTCAGCCCTGCACTGAGGCTGTACAGCGCTGTATACTACTGTACAGCCTCTCTGGGGGGTGTATTTCCCCTGTAACTGGGGCTCCTATGTCAGTCCTGCACTAAGGCTGTACAGCGCTGTATACTGCTGTACAGCCTCTCTGGGGGGTGTATTTCTCCTGTAACTGGGGCTCCTATGTCAGCCCTGCACTGAGGCTATACAGCACTGTATACTGCTGTACAGCCTCTCTCTGGGAGTGTATTTCCCCTGTAACTGGGGCTCCTATGTCAGCCCTGCACTGAGGCTGTACAGCGCTGTATACTGCTGTACAACCTCTCTGGGGGGTGTATTTCTCCTGTAACTGGGGCTCCTATGTCAGTCCTGCACTGAGGCTGTACAGTGCTGTATACTGCTGTACAACCTCTCTGGGGGGTGTATTTCCCCTGTAACTGGGGCTCCTATGTCAGTCCTGCACTGAGGCTGTACAGCGCTGTATACTGCTGTACAGCCTCTCTGGGGGGTGTATTTCCTCTGTAACTGGGGCTCCTATGTCAGCCCTGCACTGGGGCTGTACAGCGCTGTATACTGCTGTACGGCCTCTCTGGGGGGTGTATTTCCCCTGTAACTGGGGCTACTATGTCAGTCCTGCACTGAGGCTGTACAGCGCTGTATACTGCTGTGCAGCCTCTCTGGGGGGTGTATTTCCCCTGTAACTGGGGCTCCTATGTCAGCCCTGCTGTGAGGCTGTACAGCGCTGTATACTGCTGTACAGCCTCTCTGGGGGGTGTATTTCCCCTGTAACTGGGGCTCCTATGTCAGCCCTGCACTGAGGCTGTACAGCGCTGTATACTACTGTACAGCCTCTCTGGGGGGTGTATTTCCCCTGTAACTGGGGCTCCTATGTCAGTCCTGCACTGAGGCTGTACAGCGCAGTATACTGCTGTACAGCCTCTCTGGGGGGTGTATTTCCTCTGTAACTGGGGCTCCTATGTCAGCCCTGCACTGAGGTTGTACAGCGCTGTATACTGCTGTACAGCCTCTCTGGGGGGGGTGTATTTCCCCTGTAACTGGGGCTACTATGTCAGCCCTGCACTGAGGCTGTACAGCGCTGTATACTGCTGTACAGCCTCTCTGGGGGGTGTATTTCTCCTGTAACTGGGGCTCCTATGTCAGCCCTGCACTGAGGCTGTACAGCGCTGTACACTGCTGTACAGCCTCTCTGGGGGGTGTATTTCTCCTGTAACTGGGGCTACTATGTCAGCCCGGCACTGAGGCTGTACAGCGCTGTATACTGCTGTGCAGCCTCTCTGGGGGGTGTATTTCTCCTGTAACTGGGGCTCCTATGTCAGCCCTGCACTGAGGCTGTACAGCGCTGTATACTGCTGTGCAGCATCTCTGGGGGGTGTTCCCCCTGTAACTGGGGCTACTATGTCAGCCCTGCACTGAGGCTGTACAGCGCTGTATACGGCTGTACAGCCTCTCTGGGGGGGTGTATTTCCTCTGTAACTGGGGCTACTATGTCAGCCCTGCACTGAGGCTGTACAGCGCTGTATACTGCTGTACAGCCTCTCTGGGGGGTGTATTTCTCCTGTAACTGGGGCTCCTATGTCAGCCCTGCACTGAGGCTGTACAGCGCTGTATACTGCTGTACAGCCTCTCTGGGGGGTGTATTTCTCCTGTAACTGGGGCTACTATGTCAGTCCTGCACTGAGGCTGTACAGCGCTGTATACTGGTGTACATCCTCTCTGGGGGGGGGGGGGTGTATTTCCCCTGTAACTGGGGCTACTATGTCAGCCCTGCACTGAGGCTGTACAGCGCTGTATACTGCTGTACAGCCTCTCTGGGGGGTGTATTTCTCCTGTAACTGGGGCTACTATGTCAGCCCTGCACTGAGGCTGTTCAGCGCTGTATACTGCTGTACAGCCTCTCTGGGGGGTGTATTTCCCCTGTAACTGGGGCTCCTATGTCAGCCCGGCACTGAGGCTGTACAGCGCTGTATACTGCTGTACAGCCTCTCTGGGAGTGTATTTCCCCTGTAACTGGGGCTCCTATGTCAGCCCTGCACTGAGGCTGTACAGCGCTGTATACTGCTGTACAGCCTCTCTGGGGGGGTGTATTTCTCCTGTAACTGGGGCTCCTATGTCAGCCCTGCACTGAGGCTGTACAGCGCTGTATACTGCTGTACAGCCTCTCTGGGGGGTGTATTTCCCCTGTAACTGGGGCTCCTATGTCAGCTCTGCACTGAGGCTGTACAGCGCTGTATACTGCTGTACGGCCTCTCTGGGGGGTGTATTTCCCCTGTAACTGGGGCTACTATGTCAGTCCTGCACTGAGGCTGTACAGCGCTGTATACTGCTGTACAACCTCTCTGGGGGGTGTATTTCTCCTGTAACTGGGGCTCCTATGTCAGCCCTGCACTGAGGCTGTACAGCGCTGTATACTGCTGTACGGCCTCTCTGGGGGGTGTATTTCCCCTGTAACTGGGGCTACTATGTCAGCCCTGCA
Organism: Bufo bufo; assembly: GCF_905171765.1. Classification (NCBI taxonomy): domain Eukaryota; kingdom Metazoa; phylum Chordata; class Amphibia; order Anura; family Bufonidae; genus Bufo; species Bufo bufo. The sequence goes on along the minus strand of NC_053398.1, from coordinate 151,345,021 downwards.
CTGAGGCTGTACAGCGCTGTATACTGCTGTACAGCCTCTCTGGGGGGTGTATTTCCCCTGTAACTGGGGCTCCTATGTCAGCCCTGCACTGAGGCTGTACAGTGCTGTATACTGCTGTACAGCCTCTCTGGGGGGTGTATTTCTCCTGTAACTGGGGCTCCTATGTCAGCCCTGCACTGAGGCTGTACAGCGCTGTATACTGCTGTGCAGCCTCTCTGGGGGGTGTATTTCTCCTGTAACTGGGGCTACTATGTCAGCCCTGCACTGAGGCTGTACAGCGCTGTATACTGCTGTGCAGCCTCTCTGGGGGGTGTATTTCTCCTGTAACTGGGGCTCCTATGTCAACCCTGCACTGAGGCTGTACAGCGCTGTATACGGCTGTACAGCCTCTCTGGGGGGGGTGTATTTCCTCTGTAACTGGGGCTACTATTTCAGCCCTGCACTGAGGCTGTACAGCGCTGTATACTGCTGTACAGCCTCTCTGGGGGGTGTATTTCTCCTGTAACTGGGGCTCCTATGTCAGCCCTGCACTGAGGCTGTACAGCAGTATACTGCTGTACAGCCTCTCTGGGGGGGTGTATTTCCCCTGTAACTGGGGCTCCTATGTCAGCCCTGCACTGAGGCTGTACAGCGCTGTATACTGCTGTACAGCCTCTCTGGGGGGTGTATTTCTCCTGTAACTGGGGCTCCTATGTCAGCCCTGCACTGAGGCTGTACAGCGCTGTATACTGCTGTACAGCCTCTCTGGGGGGTGTATTTCTCCTGTAACTGGGGCTCCTATGTCAGCCCTGCACTGAGGTTGTACAGCGCTGTATACTGCTGTACAGCCTCTCTGGGGGGGGTGTATTTCCCCTGTAACTGGGGCTACTATGTCAGCCCTGCACTGAGGCTGTACAGCGCTGTATACTGCTGTACAGCCTCTCTGGGGGGTGTATTTCTCCTGTAACTGGGGCTCCTATGTCAGCCCTGCACTGAGGCTGTACAGCGCTGAACACTGCTGTACAGCCTCTCTGGGGGGTGTATTTCTCCTGTAACTGGGGCTACTATGTCAGCCCGGCACTGAGGCTGTACAGCGCTGTATACTGCTGTGCAGCCTCTCTGGGGGGTGTATTTCTCCTGTAACTGGGGCTCCTATGTCAGCCCTGCACTGAGGCTGTACAGCGCTGTATACTGCTGTGCAGCCTCTCTGGGGGGTGTTCCCCCTGTAACTGGGGCTACTATGTCAGCCCTGCACTGAGGCTGTACAGCGCTGTATACTGCTGTACAGCCTCTCTGGGGGGTGTATTTCTCCTGTAACTGGGGCTACTATGTCAGCCCTGCACTGAGGCTGTTCAGCGCTGTATACTGCTGTACAGCCTCTCTGGGGGGTGTATTTCCCCTGTAACTGGGGCTCCTATGTCAGCCCGGCACTGAGGCTGTACAGCGCTGTATACTGCTGTACAGCCTCTCTGGGAGTGTATTTCCCCTGTAACTGGGGCTCCTATGTCAGCCCTGCACTGAGGCTGTACAGCGCTGTATACTGCTGTACAGCCTCTCTGGGGGGGTGTATTTCTCCTGTAACTGGGGCTCCTATGTCAGCCCTGCACTGAGGCTGTACAGCGCTGTATACTGCTGTACAGCCTCTCTGGGGGGTGTATTTCCCCTGTAACTGGGGCTCCTATGTCAGCTCTGCACTGAGGCTGTACAGCGCTGTATACTGCTGTACGGCCTCTCTGGGGGGTGTATTTCCCCTGTAACTGGGGCTACTATGTCAGTCCTGCACTGAGGCTGTACAGCGCTGTATACTGCTGTACAACCTCTCTGGGGGGTGTATTTCTCCTGTAACTGGGGCTCCTATGTCAGCCCTGCACTGAGGCTGTACAGCGCTGTATACTGCTGTACGGCCTCTCTGGGGGGTGTATTTCCCCTGTAACTGGGGCTACTATGTCAGCCCTGCACTGAGGCTGTACAGCGCTGTATACTGCTGTACAGCCTCTCTGGGGGGTGTATTTCCCCTGTAACTGGGGCTCCTATGTCAGCCCTGCACTGAGGCTGTACAGTGCTGTATACTGCTGTACAGCCTCTCTGGGGGGTGTATTTCTCCTGTAACTGGGGCTCCTATGTCAGCCCTGCACTGAGGCTGTACAGCGCTGTATACTGCTGTGCAGCCTCTCTGGGGGGTGTATTTCTCCTGTAACTGGGGCTACTATGTCAGCCCTGCACTGAGGCTGTACAGCGCTGTATACTGCTGTGCAGCCTCTCTGGGGGGTGTATTTCTCCTGTAACTGGGGCTCCTATGTCAACCCTGCACTGAGGCTGTACAGCGCTGTATACGGCTGTACAGCCTCTCTGGGGGGGGTGTATTTCCTCTGTAACTGGGGCTACTATTTCAGCCCTGCACTGAGGCTGTACAGCGCTGTATACTGCTGTACAGCCTCTCTGGGGGGTGTATTTCTCCTGTAACTGGGGCTCCTATGTCAGCCCTGCACTGAGGCTGTACAGCAGTATACAGCGCTGTACAGCCTCTCTGGGGGGGTGTATTTCCCCTGTAACTGGGGCTCCTATGTCAGCCCTGCACTGAGGCTGTACAGCGCTGTATACTGCTGTACAGCCTCTCTGGGGGGTGTATTTCTCCTGTAACTGGGGCTCCTATGTCAGCCCTGCACTGAGGCTGTACAGCGCTGTATACTGCTGTACAGCCTCTCTGGGGGGTGTATTTCTCCTGTAACTGGGGCTCCTATGTCAGCCCTGCACTGAGGTTGTACAGCGCTGTATACTGCTGTACAGCCTCTCTGGGGGGGGGTGTATTTCCCCTGTAACTGGGGCTACTATGTCAGCCCTGCACTGAGGCTGTACAGCGCTGTATACTGCTGTACAGCCTCTCTGGGGGGTGTATTTCTCCTGTAACTGGGGCTCCTATGTCAGCCCTGCACTGAGGCTGTACAGCGCTGAACACTGCTGTACAGCCTCTCTGGGGGGTGTATTTCTCCTGTAACTGGGGCTACTATGTCAGCCCGGCACTGAGGCTGTACAGCGCTGTATACTGCTGTGCAGCCTCTCTGGGGGGTGTATTTCTCCTGTAACTGGGGCTCCTATGTCAGCCCTGCACTGAGGCTGTACAGCGCTGTATACTGCTGTGCAGCCTCTCTGGGGGGTGTTCCCCCTGTAACTGGGGCTACTATGTCAGCCCTGCACTGAGGCTGTACAGCGCTGTATACTGCTGTACAGCCTCTCTGGGGGGGTGTATTTCCTCTGTAACTGGGGCTACTATGTCAGCCCTGCACTGAGGCTGTACAGCGCTGTATACTGCTGTACAGCCTCTCTGGGGGGTGTATTTCTCCTGTAACTGGGGCTCCTATGTCAGCCCTGCACTGAGGCTGTACAGTGCTGTATACTGCTGTACAGCCTCTCTGGGGGGGTGTATTTCCCCTGTAACTGGGGCTCCTATGTCAGCCCTGCACTGAGGCTGTACAGCGCTGTATACTGCTGTACAGCCTCTCTGGGGGGTGTATTTCTCCTGTAACTGGGGCTCCTATGTCAGCCCTGCACTGAGGTTGTACAGCGCTGTATACTGCTGTACAGCCTCTCTGGGGGGTGTATTTCCCCTGTAACTGGGGCTCCTATGTCAGCCCTGCACTGAGGCTGTACAGCGCTGTATACTGCTGTACAACCTCTCTGGGGGGTGTATTTCTCCTGTAACTGGGGCTACTATGTCAGTCCTGCACTGAGGCTGTACAGCGCTGTATACTGGTGTACATCCTCTCTGGGGGGGGGGTGTATTTCCCCTGTAACTGGGGCTACTATGTCAGCCCTGCACTGAGGCTGTACAGCGCTGTATACTGCTGTACAGCCTCTCTGGGGGGTGTATTTCTCCTGTAACTGGGGCTACTATGTCAGCCCTGCACTGAGGCTGTTCAGCGCTGTATACTGCTGTACAGCCTCTCTGGGGGGTGTATTTCCCCTGTAACTGGGGCTCCTATGTCAGCCCGGCACTGAGGCTGTACAGCGCTGTATACTGCTGTACAGCCTCTCTGGGAGTGTATTTCCCCTGTAACTGGGGCTCCTATGTCAGCCCTGCACTGAGGCTGTACAGCGCTGTATACTGCTGTACAGCCTCTCTGGGGGGGTGTATTTCTCCTGTAACTGGGGCTCCTATGTCAGCCCTGCACTGAGGCTGTACAGCGCTGTATACTGCTGTACAGCCTCTCTGGGGGGTGTATTTCCCCTGTAACTGGGGCTCCTATGTCAGCTCTGCACTGAGGCAGTACAGCGCTGTATACTGCTGTACGGCCTCTCTGGGGGGTGTATTTCCCCTGTAACTGGGGCTCCTATGTCAGCCCTGCACTGAGGCTGTACAGCGCTGTATACTGCTGTACAGCCTCTCTGGGGGGTGTATTTCTCCTGTAACTGGGGCTCCTATGTCAGCCCTGCACTGAGGCTGTACAGCGCTGTATACTGCTGTACAGCCTCTCTGGGGGGTGTATTTCTCCTGTAACTGGGGCTACTATGTCAGTCCTGCACTGAGGCTGTACAGCGCTGTATACTGGTGTACATCCTCTCTGGGGGGGGGGTGTATTTCCCCTGTAACTGGGGCTACTATGTCAGCCCTGCACTGAGGCTGTACAGCGCTGTATACTGCTGTACAGCCTCTCTGGGGGGTGTATTTCTCCTGTAACTGGGGCTCCTATGTCAGCCCTGCACTGAGGCTGTACAGTGCTGTATACTGCTGTACAGCCTCTCTGGGGGGGTGTATTTCCCCTGTAACTGGGGCTCCTATGTCAGCCCTGCACTGAGGCTGTACAGCGCTGTATACTGCTGTACAGCCTCTCTGGGGGGTGTATTTCTCCTGTAACTGGGGCTCCTATGTCAGCCCTGCACTGAGGCTGTACAGCGCTGTATACTGCTGTACAGCCTCTCTGGGGGGTGTATTTCTCCTGTAACTGGGGCTCCTATGTCAGCCCTGCACTGAGGCTGTACAGTGCTGTATACTGCTGTACAGCCTCTCTGGGGGGGTGTATTTCCCCTGTAACTGGGGCTCCTATGTCAGCCCTGCACTGAGGCTGTACAGCGCTGTATACTGCTGTACAGCCTCTCTGGGGGGTGTATTTCCCCTGTAACTGGGGCTCCTATGTCAGTCCTGCACTGAGGCTGTACAGCGCTGTATACTGCTGTACAGCCTCTCTGGGGGGTGTATTTCCTCTGTAACTGGGGCTCCTATGTCAGCCCTGCACTGGGGCTGTACAGCGCTGTATACTGCTGTACAGCCTCTCTGGGGGGTGTATTTCCCCTGTAACTGGGGCTCCTATGTCAGCCCTGCACTGAGGCTGTACAGCGCTGTATACTGCTGTACAGCCTCTCTGGGGGGTGTATTTCTCCTGTAACTGGGGCTCCTATGTCAGCCCTGCACTGAGGCTGTACAGTGCTGTATACTGCTGTACAGCCTCTCTGGGGGGGTGTATTTCCCCTGTAACTGGGGCTCCTATGTCAGCCCTGCACTGAGGCTGTACAGCGCTGTATACTGCTGTACAGCCTCTCTGGGGGGTGTATTTCTCCTGTAACTGGGGCTCCTATGTCAGCCCTGCACTGAGGCTGTACAGCGCTGTATACTGCTGTACAGCCTCTCTGGGGGGTGTATTTCTCCTGTAACTGGGGCTACTATGTCAGTCCTGCACTGAGGCTGTACAGCGCTGTATACTGGTGTACATCCTCTCTGGGGGGGGGGGGTATTTCCCCTGTAACTGGGGCTACTATGTCAGCCCTGCACTGAGGCTGTACAGCGCTGTATACTGCTGTACAGCCTCTCTGGGGGGTGTATTTCTCCTGTAACTGGGGCTACTATGTCAGCCCTGCACTGAGGCTGTTCAGCGCTGTATACTGCTGTACAGCCTCTCTGGGGGGTGTATTTCCCCTGTAACTGGGGCTCCTATGTCAGCCCGGCACTGAGGCTGTACAGCGCTGTATACTGCTGTACAGCCTCTCTGGGAGTGTATTTCCCCTGTAACTGGGGCTCCTATGTCAGCCCTGCACTGAGGCTGTACAGCGCTGTATACTGCTGTACAGCCTCTCTGGGGGGGTGTATTTCTCCTGTAACTGGGGCTCCTATGTCAGCCCTGCACTGAGGCTGTACAGCGCTGTATACTGCTGTACAGCCTCTCTGGGGGGTGTATTTCCCCTGTAACTGGGGCTCCTATGTCAGCTCTGCACTGAGGCTGTACAGCGCTGTATACTGCTGTACGGCCTCTCTGGGGGGTGTATTTCCCCTGTAACTGGGGCTACTATGTCAGTCCTGCACTGAGGCTGTACAGCGCTGTATACTGCTGTACAACCTCTCTGGGGGGTGTATTTCTCCTGTAACTGGGGCTCCTATGTCAGCCCTGCACTGAGGCTGTACAGCGCTGTATACTGCTGTACGGCCTCTCTGGGGGGTGTATTTCCCCTGTAACTGGGGCTACTATGTCAGTCCTGCACTGAGGCTGTACAGTGCTGTATACTGCTGTACAACCTCTCTGGGGGGTGTATTTCTCCTGTAACTGGGGCTACTATGTCAGTCCTGCACTGAGGCTGTACAGCGCTGTATACTGCTGTACAGCCTCTCTGGGGGGTGTATTTCTCCTGTAACTGGGGCTCCTATGTCAGCCCTGCACTGAGGCTGTACAGCACTGTATACGGCTGTACAGCCTCTCAGGGGGGGGGGGGGGTGTATTTCCCCTGTAACTGGGGCTACTATGTCAACCCTGCACTAAGGCTGTACAGCGTTGTATACTGCTGTACAGCCTCTCTGGGGGGTGTATTTCTCCTGTAACTGGGGCTCCTATGTCAGCCCTGCACTGAGGCTGTACAGCGCTGTATACTGCTGTACAGCCTCTCTGGGGGGTGTATTTCCCCTGTAACTGGGGCTACTATGTCAGCCCTGCACTGAGGCTGTACAGCGCTGTATACTGCTGTACAGCCTCTCTGGGGGGTGTATTTCCCCTGTAACTGGGGCTCCTATGTCAGCCCTGCACTGAGGCTGTACAGCGCTGTATACTGCTGTACGGCCTCTCTGGGGGGTGTATTTCCCCTGTAACTGGGGCACCTATGTCAGCCCTGCACTGAGGCTGTACAGCGCTGTATACTGCTGTACAGCCTCTATAGGGGTGTATTTCTCCTGTAACTGGGGCTCCTATGTCAGCCCTGCACTGAGGCTGTACAGTGCTGTATACTGCTGTACAGCCTCTCTGGGGGGTGTATTTCTCCTGTAACTGGGGCTCCTATGTCAGCCCTGCACTGAGGCTGTACAGCGCAGTATTCTGCTGTACAGCCTCTCTGGGGGGTGTATTTCCCCTGTAACTGGGGCTCCTATGTCCGCCCTGCACTCAGGCTGTACAGCACTGTATACGGCTGTACAGCCTCTCTGGGGGGGGGGGGGGATTTCCCCTGTAACTGGGGCTCCTATGTCCGCCCTGAACTGAGGCTGTACAGCGCTGTATACTGCTGTACAGCCTCTCTGGGGGGTGTATTTCCCCTGTAACTGGGGCTCCTATGTCAGTCCTGCACTGAGGCTGTACAGCGCTGTATACTGCTGTACAGCCTCTCTGGGGGGTGTATTTCCCCTGTAACTGGGGCTCCTATGTCAGCCCTGCACTGAGGCTGTACAGCGCTGTATACTGCTGTACAGCCTCTCTGGGGGGTGTATTTCCCCTGTAACTGGGGCTCCTATGTCAGCCCTGCACTGAGGCTGTACAGTGCTGTATACTGCTGTACAGCCTCTCTGGGGGGTGTATTTCCCCTGTAACTGGGGCTCCTATGTCAGTCCTGCACTGAGGCTGTACAGCACTGTATACTGCTGTACGGCCTCTCTGGGGGGTGTATTTCCCCTGTAACTGGGGCTCCTATGTCAGCCCTGCACTGAGGCTGTACAGCGCTGTATACTGCTGTACAGCCTCTCTGGGGGGGTGTATTTCCCCTGTAACTGGGGCTACTATGTCAGCCCTGCACTGAGGCTGTACAGCGCTGTATACTGCTGTACAGCCTCTCTGGGGGGTGTATTTCTCCTGTAACTGGGGCTACTATGTCAGCCCTGCACTGAGGCTGTTCAGCGCTGTATACTGCTGTACAGCCTCTCTGGGGGGTGTATTTCCCCTGTAACTGGGGCTCCTATGTCAGCCCAGCACTGAGGCTGTACAGTGCTGTATACTGCTGTACAGCGTCTCTGGGAGTGTATTTCCCCTGTAACTGGGGCTCCTATGTCAGCCCTGCACTGAGGCTGTACAGCGCTGTATACTGCTGTACAGCCTCTCTGGGGGGGTGTATTTCTCCTGTAACTGGGGCTCCTATGTCAGCCCTGCACTGAGGCTGTACAGCGCTGTATACTGCTGTACAGCCTCTCTGGGGGGTGTATTTCCCCTGTAACTGGGGCTCCTATGTCAGCCCTGCACTGAGGCTGTACAGCGCTGTATACTGCTGTACAGCCTCTCTGGGGGGTGTATTTCTCCTGTAACTGGGGCTCCTATGTCAGCCCTGCACTGAGGCTGTACAGCACTGTATACGGCTGTACAGCCTCTCTGGGGGGGGGGGGGGGGGGGGTGTATTTCCCCTGTAACTGGGGCTACTATGTCAGCACTGCACTAAGGCTGTACAGCGTTGTATACTGCTGTACAGCCTCTCTGGGGGGTGTATTTCCCCTGTAACTGGGGCTCCTATGTCAGCCCTGCACTGAGGCTGTTCAGCGCTGTATACTGCTGTACAGCCTCTCTGGGGGGTGTATTTCCCCTGTAACTGGGGCTACTATGTCAGCCCGGCACTGAGGCTGTACAGCGCTGTATACTGCTGTACAGCCTCTCTGGGAGTGTATTTCCCCTGTAACTGGGGCTCCTATGTCAGCCCTGCACTGAGGCTGTACAGCGCTGTATACTGCTGTACAGCCTCTCTGGGGTGGTGTATTTCTCCTGTAACTGGGGCTCCTATGTCAGCCCTGCACTGAGGCTGTACAGCGCTGTATACTGCTGTACAGCCTCTCTGGGGGGTGTATTTCCCCTGTAACTGGGGCTCCTATGTCAGCCCTGCACTGAGGCTGTACAGCGCTGTATACTGCTGTACAACCTCTCTGGGGGGTGTATTTCTCCTGTAACTGGGGCTCCTATGTCAGTCCTGCACTGAGGCTGTACAGCGCTGTATACTGCTGTACAGCCTCTCTGGGGGGTGTATTTCCCCTGTAACTGGGCCTCCTATGTCAGCCCTGCACTGAGGCTGTACAGTGCTGTATACTGCTGTACAGCCTCTCTGGGGGGTGTATTTCTCCTGTAACTGGGGCTCCTATGTCAGCCCTGCACTGAGGCTGTACATCGCTGTATACTGCTGTACAGCCTCTCTGGGGGGGTGTATTTCCCCTGTAACTGGGGCTCCTATGTCCGCCCTGCACTGAGGCTGTACAGCACTGTATACGGCTGTACAGCCTCTCTGGGGGGGGGGGGGGTTTTCCCCTGTAACTGGGGCTCCTATGTCCGCCCTGAACTGAGGCTGTACAGCGCTGTATACTGCTGTACAGCCTCTCTGGGGGGTGTATTTCCCCTGTAACTGGGGCTCCTATGTCAGCCCTGCACTGAGGCTGTACAGCGCTGTATACTGCTGTACAGCCTCTCTGGGGGGTGTATTTCCCCTGTAACTGGGGCTCCTATGTCAGCCCTGCACTGAGGCTATACAGCGCTGTATACTGCTGTACAGCCTCTCTGGGGGGTGTATTTCTCCTGTAACTGGGGCTCCTATGTCAGCCCTGCACTGAGGCTGTACAGCACTGTATACGGCTGTACAGCCTCTCTGGGGGGGGGGGGGTGTATTTCCCCTGTAACTGGGGCTACTATGTCAGCACTGCACTAAGGCTGTACAGCGTTGTATACTGCTGTTTATTTCTCCTGTACGGGTTTATTTTTCCTGTAACTGGGGCTCCTATGTCCGCCCTGCACTGAGGCTGTACAGTGCTGTATACTGCTGTACAGCCTCTCTGGGGGTGTATTTCTCCTGTAACTGGGGCTACTATGTCAGCCCTGCACAGGGGCTGTACAGCGCTGTATACTGCTGTACGGCCTCTCTGGGGGGTGTATTTCCCCTGTAACTGGGGGTCCTATGTCCGCCCTGCACTGAGGCTGTACAGCGCTGTATACTGCTGTACAGCCTCTCTGGGGGGTGTATTTCTCCTGTAACTGGGGCTCCTATGTCAGCCCTGCACTGAGGCTGTACAGCGCTGTATACTGCTGTACAGCTTCTCTGGGGGGTGTATTTCCCCTGTAACTGGGGCTCCTATGTCAGCCCTGCACTGAGGCTGTACAGCGCTGTATACTGCTGTACAGCCTCTCTGGGGGGTTTATTTCTCCTGTAACTGGGGCTCCTATGTCCGCCCTGCACTGAGGCTGTACAGTGCTGTATACTGCTGTACAGCCTCTCTGGGGGGTGTATTTCTCCTGTAACTGGGGCTACTATGTCAGCCCTGCACTGGGGCTGTACAGCGCTGTATACTGCTGTACGGCCTCTCTGGGGGGTGTATTTCCCCTGTAACTGGGGGTCCTATGTCCGCCCTGCACTGAGGCTGTACAGCGCTGTATACTGCTGTACAGCCTCTCTGGGGGGTGTATTTCTCCTGTAACTGGGGCTCCTATGTCAGCCCTGCACTGAGGCTGTACAGCGCTGTATACTGCTGTACAGCCTCTCTGGGGGGTGTATTTCCCCTGTAACTGGGGCTCCTATGTCAGCCCTGCACTGAGGCTGTACAGCGCTGTATACTGCTGTACAGCCTCTCTGGGGGTGTATTTCCCCTGTAACTGGGGCTACTGTAACAGCGCTGTATACTGCTGTACAGCCTCTCTGGGGGTGTATTTCTCCTGTAACTGGGGCTACTATGTCAGCCCTGCACTGAGGCTGTACAGCGCTGTATACTGCTGTACGGCCTCTCTGGGGGGTGTATTTCCCCTGTAACTGGGGCTCCTATGTCCGCCCTGCACTGAGGCTGTACAGCGCTGTATACTGCTGTACAGCCTCTCTGGGGGGTGTATTTCCCCTGTAACTGGGGCTACTATGTCTGCCCTGCACTGAGGCTGTACAGCGCTGTCTACTGCTGTACAGCCTCTCTGGGGGGTGTATTTCCCCTGTAACTGGGGCTCCTATGTCCGCCCTGCACTGAGGCTGTACAGCGCTGTATACGGCTGTACAGCCTCTCTGGGGGGTGTATTTCCCCTGTAACTGGGGCTACTATGTCTGCCCTGCACTGAGGCTGTACAGCGCTGTATACTGCTGTACAGCCTCTCTGGGGGGTGTATTTCCCCTGTAACTGGGGCTCCTATGTCAGCCCTGCACTGAGGCTGTACAGCGCTGTATACTGCTGTACAGCCTCTCTGGGGGGTGTATTTCTCCTGTAACTGGGGCTCCTATGTCAGCCCTGCACTGAGGCTGTACAGCGCTGTATACTGCTGTACAGCCTCTCTGGGGGGTGTATTTCCCCTGTAACTGGGGCTACTATGTCAGCCCTGCACTGAGACTGTACAGCGCTGTATACTGCTGTACAGCCTCTCTGGGGGGAGTATTTCTCCTGTAACTGGGGCTACTATGTCAGCCCTGCACTGAGGCTGTACAGCGCTGTATACTGCTGTACAGCCTCTCTGGGGGGTGTATTTCCTCTGTAACTGGGGCTCCTATGTCAGCCCTGCACTGAGGCTGTACAGCGCTGTATACTGCTGTACGGCCTCTCTGGGGGGTGTATTTGTCCTGTAACTGGGGCTCCTATGTCAGCCCTGCACTGAGGCTGTACAGCGCTGTATACTGCTGTACAGCCTCTCTGGGGGGTGTATTTCTCCTGTAACTGGGGCTCCTATGTCAGCCCCTCACTGAGGCTGTACAGCGCTGTATACTGCTGTACGGCCTCTCTGGGGGGTGTATTTCCCCTGTAACTGGGGCTCCTATGTCAGCCCTGCACTGAGGCTGTACAGCGCTGTATACTGCTGTACGGCCTCTCTGGGGGGTGTATTTGTCCTGTAACTGGGGCTCCTATGTCAGCCCTGCACTGAGGCTGTACAGCGCTGTATACTGCTGTACAGCCTCTCTGGGGGGTGTATTTCTCCTGTAACTGGGGCTCCTATGTCAGCCCCTCACTGAGGCTGTACAGCGCTGTATACTGCTGTACGGCCTCTCTGGGGGGTGTATTTCCCCTGTAACTGGGGCTCCTATGTCAGCCCTGCACTGAGGCTGTACAGCGCTGTATACGGCTGTACAGCCTCTCTGGGGGGTGTATTTCCCCTGTAACTGGGGCTCCTATGTCAGCCCTGCACTGAGGCTGTACATCGCTGTATACTGCTGTACAGCCTCTCTGGGGGGTGTATTTCCCCTGTAACTGGGGCTACTATGTCAGCCCTGCACTGAGGCTGTACAGCGCTGTATACTGCTGTACAACCTCTCTGGGGGGTGTATTTCTCCTGTAACTGGGGCTCCTATGTCAGCCCTGCACTGAGGCTGTACAGCGCTGTATACTGCTGTACGGCCTCTCTGGGGGGTGTATTTCCCCTGTAATTGGGGCTACTATGTCAGCCCTGCACTGAGGCTGTACAGCGCTGTATACTGCTGTACGGCCTCTCTGGGGGGTGTATTTCCCCTGTAACTGGGGCTACTATGTCAGTCCTGCACTGAGGCTGTACAGTGCTGTATACTGCTGTACAGCCTCTCTGGGGGGTGTATTTCTCCTGTAACTGGGGCTCCTATGTCCGCCCTGCACTGAGGCTGTACAGCGCTGTATACTGCTGTACAGCCTCTCTGGGGGTGTATTTCCCCTGTAACTGGGGCTACTATGTCAGTCCTGCACTGAGGCTGTACAGCGCTGTATACTGCTGTACAACCTCTCTGGGGGGTGTATTTCCCCTGTAACTGGGGCTCCTATGTCAGCCCTGCACTGAGGCTGTACAGCGCTGTATACTGCTGTACGGCCTCTCTGGGGGGTGTATTTCCCCTGTAACTGGGGCTCCTATGTCAGCCCTGCACTGAGGCTGTACATCGCTGTATACTACTGTACAGCCTCTCTGGGGGGTGTATTTCCCCTGTAACTGGGGCTCCTATGTCAGCCCTGCACTGAGGCTGTACAGCGCTGTATACTGCTGTACGGCCTCTCTGGGGGGTGTATTTCCCCTGTAACTGGGGCTACTATGTCAGTCCTGCACTGAGGCTGTACAGCGCAGTATACGGCTGTACAGCCTCTCTGGGGGGTGTATTTCCCCTGTAACTGGGGCTACTATGTCAGCCCTGCACTGAGGCTGTACAGCGCAGTATACGGCTGTACAGCCTCTCTGGGGGGTGTATTTCCCCTGTAACTGGGGCTCCTATGTCAGCCCTGCACTGAGGCTGTACAGCGCTGTATACTGCTGTACGGCCTCTCTGGGGGGTGTATTTCCCCTGTAACTGGGGCTACTATGTCAGCCCTGCACTGAGGCTGTACAGCGCAGTATACGGCTGTACAGCCTCTCTGGGGGGTGTATTTCCCCTGTAACTGGGGCTCCTATGTCAGCCCTGCACTGAGGCTGTACAGCGCTGTATACTGCTGTACAGCCTCTCTGGGGGGTGTATTTCCCCTGTAACTGGGGCTACTATGTCAGCCCTGCACTAAGGCTGTACAGCGCTGTATACACACATAGTTTCTAGGAGATGTCGTTTGTAAACCTTCAGTTTATCACGAGCGTGAAAAACGCATCAAAACGCGTTGCACTCGCGCGGAAAAAACTGAACACAATTGCAGACAAAACTGACTGAACTTGTTTGCAAAATGGTGCGAGTTTCACTGAATGCATCCGTAGCCAATCCATCACGCTCGTGTGAAAGAGGCCTAACCATTGCTCCAACGGTTGATCTATTTTCACCAAGCTGCTTGGCGATTGCCCCGTAGCCCTTTCCAGCCTTGTGGAGGTCCACAGTTTTGTCTCTGGTGTCTTTTGACAGCTCTTTGGTCTTGCCCATGGTAGTAGTTGGCATCTGACTGACTGTGGGGTGGACAGGGGTCTTTAAAGAGCTCAGACAGGTGATACTAAGTTAGGTTAATGAGTGGAGTAGAGGTGGACTTTTTAAAGGCACAGTAAGGCCTCTTTCACACGGGCGTCATGTTTTTTGGCCCGTATAAGATGCGGGTGCATCACGGGAAAATGCACGATTTTACCGCGCGAGCGCAAAACATTGTAATGCGTTTTGCACGCGAGTGAGAAAAATCTGTTTGTTTGGTACACAAACCCGAACCCAGACTTCTTCACTGAAGTTCAGGCTTGGGATCGGTGTTGTGTAGATTGTATTATTATCCCTTATAACATGGTTATAAGGGTTAGGGTTTAATCCACTTGTTCGCGCAGCGCGGCTTCCCTTCTGTCTTCTTCTTTGAGGAAAAGGATCTTTGATGACGTCACCGTGCTCATCACATGGTCCATCACATGATCCATCACCATGTGATGAGCGCAGTGACGTCACCACAGGTCCTTTTCCTGTACACAGCAAAGAAGAAGAAAGAAGAGAAGCCGGCTGCGCGAACAAGTGGATTAAGGTGAGTTAAATAATTTATTAATTTTTTTTAACCCCTCCAGCCCTATTGTACTATGCATTCTGTATTAAGAATGCTATTATTTTCCCTTATAACCATGTTATAAGGGAAAATAATAATGATCGGGTCTCCATCCCGATCGTCTCCTAGCAACCGTGCGTGAAAATCGCACCACATCCGCACGTGGATGCTTGCGATTTTCACGCAGCCCCATTCACTTCTATGGGGCCTGCGTTGCGTGAAAAACACACAATATAGAACATGCTGCGATTTTCACGCAACGCACAAGTGATGCGTGAAAATCACCACTCATGTGCACAGCCCCATAGAAGTGAATGGGTCCAGATTCAGTGCGGGTGCAATAAGTTCACCTCACGCATTGCACCCGCGCGGAAATTTCGCCTGTGTGAAAGGGGCCTATGACGCCTGATGCTTTCAGCTTCATTCACACCACGTTTCGGGCTTACAGTTTAGGTTCTGTGTGTGTATAAGTTCTTTTGGACAGGGATGATAGGAGCTAAATATTGTGTGAGATATTGGGATGATGAGAGTGATAGATTGTTTAAGACAGGGTGACAACATGTGAATTCATTACACAGCTGCATGTCCTATCCATAGGTGGTCACACGCTTTATCAGGGGGCACCGCTGACCTTGTGTCGCCTTCTATTCGGAATATAACTAATATGGCTGCCACTAGAGCTCCTACAAGGTCTGTCACCCAGCCTTGTGGACTTGCTATGCAGTGATACAGAAATGGGAGAGGCATTGCTCCAAGAGTAATGTTCACACTTCTGCAGCAGTCAGACATTACATTGTAGTAATGGTGCATGCCCAGGACGTGGCACATAACCACTGTACCAGGGCAGTAATGTGTCCTGCTCATGGGGGTAGAGGTCAACGTCTGTGCAGTTACCGCTCCCTGACAGGACAACCTCACCACAATGGCACTGAGTCTGTCATACGAGATGATGGGATCGGAGAAAAGTGACGCAACTGCATCTTGTCCGACACAAAGAACATCAGTCCGAACTCAGAACACAGGAACGTCGCTCCCCATCCACCCCTAGAGCACAGGAACGTCGCTCCCCATCCACCCCTAGAGCACAGGAACGTCGCTCCCCATCCACCCCGAGAACACAGGAACGTCGCTCCCCATTCACTCCTAGAACACAGGAACGTCGCTCCCCATCCACTCCGAGAACACAGGAACGTCGCTCCCCTTCCACTCCTAGAGCACAGGAACGTCGCTCCCCATCCACCCCGAGAACACAGGAACGTCGCTCCCCATCCACTCCTAGAACACAGGAACATCGCTCCCCATCCACCCCTAGAGCACAGGAACGTCGCTCCCCATCCACTCCGAGAACACAGGAACGTCGCTCCCCATCCACCCCTAGAGCACAGGAACGTCGCTCCCCATCCACTCCGAGAACACAGGAACGTCGCTCCCCATCCACTCCTAGAGCACAGGAACGTCGCTCCCCATCCACTCCGAGAACACAGGAACGTCGCTCCCCATCCACTCCTAGAGCATAGGAACATCGCTCCCCATCCACCCCTAGAGCACAGGAACGTCGCTCCCCATCCACCCCGAGAACACAGGAACGTCGCTCCCCATCCACCCCTAGAGCACAGGAACGTCGCTCCCCATCCACTCCTAGAACACAGGAACGTCGCTCCCCATCCACTCCTAGAGCACAGGAACGTCGCTCCCCATCCACTCCTAGAGCACAGGAACGTCGCTCCCCATCCACCCCTAGAGCACAGGAACGTCGCTCCCCATCCACCCCTAGAGCACAGGAACGTCGCTCCCCATCCACCCCGAGAACACAGGAACGTCGCTCACCATCCACTCCTAGAGCACAGGAACGTCGCTCCCCATCCACTCCGAGAACACAGGAACATCGCTCCCCATCCACTCCTAGAACACAGGAACGTCGCTCCCCATCCACTCCTAGAACACAGGAACGTCGCTCACCATCCACTCCTAGAACACAGGAACGTCGCTCCCGATCCACTCCTAGAACACAGGAACGTCGCTCCCGATCCACTCCTAGAACACAGGAACGTCGCTCACCATCCACCGCTAGAACACAGGAATGTTGCTCCCCATCCACTCCTAGAACACAGGAACGTCGCTCCCCATCCACTCCTAGAACACAGGAACGTCGCTCCCCATCCACTCCTAGAACACAGGAACGTCGCTCCCCATCCACTCCTAGAACACAGGAACGTCGCTCCCCATCCACTCCTAGAACACAGGAACGTCGCTCACCATCCACTCCTAGAACACAGGAACGTCGCTCCCCATCCACCCCTAGAGCACAGGAACGTCGCTCCCCATCCACTCCGAGAACACAGGAACGTCGCTCCCCATCCACTCCTAGAACACAGGAACGTCGCTCCCCATCCACCCCTAGAACACAGGAACGTCGCTCCCCATCCACTCCTAGAACACAGGAACGTCGCTCACCATCCACTCCGAGAACACAGGAACGTCGCTCCCCATCCACTCCTAGAGCACAGGAACGTCGCTCCCCATCCACTCCGAGAACACAGGAACGTCGCTCCCCATCCACTCCTAGAGCATAGGAACGTCGCTCCCCATCCACCCCTAGAGCACAGGAACGTCGCTCCCCATCCACCCCGAGAACACAGGAACGTCGCTCCCCATCCACCCCTAGAGCACAGGAACGTCGCTCCCCATCCACCCCTAGAGCACAGGAACGTCGCTCCCCATCCACCCCGAGAACACAGGAACGTCGCTCCCCATCCACCCCTAGAGCACAGGAACGTCGCTCCCCATCCACCCCTAGAGCACAGGAACGTCGCTCCCCATCCACCCCGAGAACACAGGAACGTCGCTCCCCATCCACTCCTAGAGCACAGGAACGTCGCTCCCCATCCACTCCGAGAACACAGGAACGTCGCTCCCCATCCACTCCTAGAACACAGGAACGTCGCTCCCGGTCCACCCCTAGAACACAGGAACGTCGCTCCCCATCCACTCCTAGAACACAGGAACGTCGCTCCCCATCCACTCCTAGAACACAGGAACGTCGCTCCCCATCCACTCCTAGAACACAGGAACGTCGCTCCCCATCCACCGCTAGAACACAGGAACGTCGCTCCCCATCCACCCCGAGAACACAGGAACGTCGCTCCCCATCCACCCCTAGAGCACAGGAACGTCGCTCCCCATCCACCCCTAGAGCACAGGAACGTCGCTCCCCATCCACCCCGAGAACACAGGAACGTCGCTCCCCATCCACTCCTAGAGCACAGGAACGTCGCTCCCCATCCACTCCGAGAACACAGGAACGTCGCTCCCCATCCACTCCTAGAACACAGGAACGTCGCTCCCGGTCCACCCCTAGAACACAGGAACGTCGCTCCCCATCCACTCCTAGAACACAGGAACGTCGCTCCCCATCCACTCCTAGAACACAGGAACGTCGCTCCCCATCCACTCCTAGAGCACAGGAACGTCGCTCACCATCCACTCCTAGAACACAGGAACGTCGCTCCCGATCCACTCCTAGAACACAGGAACGTCGCTCCCCATCCACTCCTAGAACACAGGAACTTCGCTCCCCATCCACTCCTAGAACACAGGAACCTCGCTCCCCATCCACTCCTAGAACACAGGAACGTCGCTCCCCATCCACTCCTAGAACACAGGAACGTCGCTCCCCATCCACCCCTAGAGCACAGGAACGTCGCTCCCCATCCACCCCTAGAGCACAGGAACGTCGCTCCCCATCCACCGCTAGAACACAGGAACGTCGCTTCCCATCCACTCCTAGAACACAGGAACGTCGCTCCCCATCCACTCCTAGAACACAGGAACGTCGCTCACCATCCACTCCTAGAACACAGGAACGTCGCTCACCATCCACTCCTAGAACACAGGAACGTCGCTCCCGATCCACTCCTAGAACACAGGAACGTCGCTCACCATCCACCGCTAGAACACAGGAACGTTGCTCCCCATCCACTCCTAGAACACAGGAACGTCGCTCCCCATCCACTCCTAGAACACAGGAACGTCGCTCCCCATCCACTCCTAGAACACAGGAACGTCGCTCCCCATCCACTCCTAGAACACAGGAACGTCGCTCCCCATCCACTCCTAGAACACAGGAACGTCGCTCACCATCCACTCCTAGAACACAGGAACGTCGCTCCCCATCCACCCCTAGAGCACAGGAACGTCGCTCCCCATCCACTCCGAGAACACAGGAACGTCGCTCCCCATCCACTCCTAGAACACAGGAACGTCGCTCCCCATCCACCCCTAGAACACAGGAACGTCGCTCCCCATCCACTCCTAGAACACAGGAACGTCGCTCCCCATCCACTCCTAGAACACAGGAACGTCGCTCCCCATCCACTCCTAGAACACAGGAACGTCGCTCCCCATCCACCGCTAGAACACAGGAACGTCGCTTCCCATCCACTCCTAGAACACAGGAACATCGCTCCCCATCCACCCCTAGAGCATAGGAACGTCGCTCCCCATCCACTCCTAGAACACAGGAACGTCGCTTCCCATCCACTCCTAGAACACAGGAACATCGCTCCCCATCCACCCCTAGAGCATAGGAACATCGCTCCCCATCCACTCCTAGAACACAGGAACGTCGCTCCCCATCCACCCCTAGAGCACAGGAACGTCGCTCCCCATCCACCCCTAGAACACAGGAACGTCGCTCCCCATCCACTCCTAGAACACAGGAACGTCGCTCACCATCCACTCCTAGAACACAGGAACGTCGCTCACCATCCACTCCTAGAACACAGGAACGTCGCTCCCGATCCACTCCTAGAACACAGGAACGTCGCTCCCCATCCACTCCTAGAACACAGGAACGTCGCTCACCATCCACCGCTAGAACACAGGAATGTTGCTCCCCATCCACTCCTAGAACACAGGAACGTCGCTCCCCATCCACTCCTAGAACACAGGGTTATAGGCAGGGGCTCCCCGATAATCTCGGCTCTACCAGGGACTCAAAGTCCACCTCCTCCCAGCTGCCTAAGGTTAAATGTTTAGGGGCTGATTTTTCTGCACCCCAAGTGTCAGTGTCATTATCCTGTACCCCAAGTGTCAGTGTCATTATCCTGTACCCCAAGTGTCAGTGTCATTATCCTGTACCCCAAGTGTCAGTGTCATTATCCTGTACCCCAAGTGTCAGTGTCATTATCCTGTACCCCAAGTGTCAGTGTCATTATCCTGTACCCCAAGTGTCAGCGTCATTATCCTGTACCCCAAGTGTCAGTGTCATTATCCTGTACCGAGTGTCAGTGTCATTATCCTGTACCCCAAGTGTCAGTGTCATTATCCTGTACCCCAAGTGTCAGAGTCATTATCCTGTACCCCGAGTGTCAGCGTCATTATCCTGTACCCCGAGTGTCAGCGTCATTATCCTGTACCCCGAGTGTCAGCGTCATTATCCTGTACCCCAAGTGTCAGCGTCATTATCCTGTACCCCAAGTGTCAGTGTCATTATCCCGTATCCCGAGTATCAGTGTCATTATCCTGTACCCCAAGTGTCAGCGTCATTATCCTGTACCCCAATTGTCAGTGTTATTATCCTGTACCCCAACTGTCAGTGTCATTATCATGTACCCTAAGTGTCAGTGTCATTATCCTGTACCCCAACTGTCAGTGTCATTATCCTGTACCCCAAGTGACAGCATCATTATCCTGTACCCCAACTGTCAGTGTCATTATCATGTACCCTAAGTGTCAGTGTCATTATCCTGTACCCCAACTGTCAGTGTCATTATCCTGTACCCCAAGTATCAATGTCATTATCCTGTACCCTGAGTGTCAGTGTCATTATTCTGTAACCCAAGTGTCAGTGTCATTATCCTGTACCCCAAGTGTCAGTGTCACCATCCTGTACCCCAAGTGTCAGCATCATTATCCTGTACCCCAACTGTCAGTGTCATTATCCTGTACCCCGAGTGTCAGCGTCATTATCCTGTACCCCAAGTGTCAGTGTCATTATCCTGTACCCCAAGTGTCAGTGTCATTATCCTGTACCCCAAGTGTCAATGTCATTATCCTGTACCCCAAGTGTCAGTGTCATTATCCTGTACCCCAAGTGTCAGTGTCATTATCCTGTACCCCAAGTGTCAGTGTCATTATCCTGTACCCCAAGTATCAATGTCATTATCCTGTACCCTGAGTGTCAGTGTCATTATCCTGTACCCCAAGTGTCAGTGTCACCATCCTGTACCCCAAGTGTCAGCATCATTATCCTGTACCCCAACTGTCAGTGTCATTATCCTGTACCCCGAGTGTCAGTGTCATTATCCTGTACCCCAAGTGTCAGTGTCATTATCCCATGCCCCAAGTGTCAGTGTCATTATCCTGTACCCCAGGTGTCAGTGTCATTGTCATTATCCTTTGCCCCAAGTGTCAGTCATTATCCTGTA
Source organism: Bufo bufo (assembly GCF_905171765.1). Lineage (NCBI taxonomy): Eukaryota > Metazoa > Chordata > Amphibia > Anura > Bufonidae > Bufo > Bufo bufo. Next base: position 151,324,063 of record NC_053398.1, on the reverse strand, counting down.
CCCCAAGTGTCAGTGTCATTATCCCGTACCCCAAGTGTCAGTGTCATTATCCCGTACCCCAAGTGTCAGTGTCATTATCCCGTACCCCAAGTGTCAGTGTCATTATCCTGTACCCCGAGTGTCAGTGTCATTATCCCATGCCCCAAGTGTCAGTGTCATTATCCTGTACCCCAAGTGTCAGTGTCACCATCCTGTACCCCAAGTGTCAGCATCATTATCCTGTACCCCAACTGTCAGTGTCATTATCCTGTACCCCGAGTGTCAGTGTCATTATCCTGTACCCCAGGTGTCAGTGTCATTGTCATTATCCTTTGCCCCAAGTGTCAGTCATTATCCTGTACCCCAAGTGTCAGTGTCATTATCCCGTACCCCAAGTGTCAGTGTCATTATCCCGTACCCCAAGTGTCAGTGTCATTATCCCGTACCCCAAGTGTCAGTGTCATTATTCTGTACCCCGAGTGTCAGTGTCATTATCCCGTACCCCGAGTGTCAGTGTCATTATCCCGTACCCCAAGTGTCAGTGTCATTATTCTGTACCCCAAGTGTCAGTGTCATTATCCTGTACCCCAAGTGTCAGTGTCATTATCCTGTACCCCAAGTGTCAGTGTCATTATCCTGTACCCCAAGTGTCAGTGTCATTATCCTGTACCCAAAGTGTCAGTGTCATTATCCTGTACCCAAAGTGTCAGTGTCATTATCCTGTACCCCAAGTGTCAGTGTCATTATCCTGTACCCCAAGTGTCAGTGTCATTATCCTGTACCCCAAGTGTCAGTGTCATTATCCTGTACTCCAAGTGTTAGTGTCATTATCCTGTACCCCAAGTGTCAGCATCATTATCCTGTACCCTGAGTGTCAGTGTCATTATCCTGTACCCCAAGTGTCAGTGTCACCATCCTGTACCCCAAGTGTCAGCATCATTATCCTGTACCCCAACTGTCAGTGTCATTATCCTGTACCCCAAGTGTCAGTGTCATTATCCCATGCCCCAAGTGTCAGTGTCATTATCCTGTACCCCAGGTGTCAGTGTCATTGTCATTATCCTTTGCCCCAAGTGTCAGTCATTATCCTGTACCCCAAGTGTCAGTGTCATTATCCCATGCCCCAAGTGTCAGTCATTATCCTGTACCCCAAGTGTCAGTGTCATTATCCCGTACCCCAAGTGTCAGTGTCATTATCCCGTACCCCAAGTGTCAGTGTCATTATCCCGTACCCCGAGTGTCAGTGTCATTATCCTGTACCCCGAGTGTCAGTGTCATTATCCTGTACCCCGAGTGTCAGTGTCATTATCCTGTACCCCGAGTGTCAGTGTCATTATCCCGTACCCCAAGTGTCAGTGTCATTATTCTGTACCCCAAGTGTCAGTGTCATTATCCTGTACCCCAAGTGTCAGTGTCATTATCCTGTACCCCAAGTGTCAGTGTCATTATCCTGTACCCCAAGTGTCAGTGTCATTATCCTGTACCCCAAGTGTTAGTGTCATTATCCTGTACCCCAAGTGTCAGTGTCATTATCCTGAACCCCAAGTGTCAGCGTCATTATCCTGTACCCTGAGTGTCAGTGTCATTATCCTGTACCCCAAGTGTCAGTGTCACCATCCTGTACCCCAAGTGTCAGCATCATTATCCTGTACCCCAACTGTCAGTGTCATTATCCTGTACCCCAAGTGTCAGTGTCATTATCCCATGCCCCAAGTGTCAGTGTCATTATCCTGTACCCCAGGTGTCAGTGTCAGTGTCATTATCCCATGCCCCAAGTGTCAGTCATTATCCTGTACCCCAAGTGTCAGTGTCATTATCCCGTACCCCAAGTGTCAGTGTCATTATCCCGTACCCCAAGTGTCAGTGTCATTATCCCGTACCCCGAGTGTCAGTGTCATTATCCTGTACCCCGAGTGTCAGTGTCATTATCCTGTACCCCGAGTGTCAGTGTCATTATCCTGTACCCCGAGTGTCAGTGTCATTATCCCGTACCCCGAGTGTCAGTGTCATTATTCTGTACCCCAAGTGTCAGTGTCATTATCCTGTACCCCAAGTGTCAGTGTCATTATCCTGTACCCCAAGTGTCAGTGTCATTATCCTGTACCCCAAGTGTCAGTGTCATTATCCTGTACCCCGAGTGTCAGTGTCATTATCCTGTACCCCAAGTGTCAGCGTCATTATCCTGTACCCCGAGTGTCAGCGTCATTATCCCGTACCCCAAGTGTCAGTGTCATTATCCCGTACCCCAAGTGTCAGTGTCATTATCCCGTACCCCAAGTGTCAGTGTCATTATCCTGTACCCCAAGTGTCAGTGTCATTATCCTGTACCCCAAGTGTCAGTGTCATTATCCTGTACCCCAAGTGTCAGTGTCATTATCCTGTACCCCAAGTGTCAGTGTCATTATCCTGTACCCAAAGTGTCAGTGTCATTATCCTGTACCCCAAGTGTCAGTGTCATTATCCTGTACCCCAAGTGTCAGTGTCATTATCCTGTACCCCAAGTGTCAGTGTCATTATCCTGTACCCCAAGTGTCAGTGTCATTATCCTGTACCCCAGGCATTAGGACCCGAGGTGTCTGGACAGAAGCAGTACATTTCCTCCAGCTCATCCTTACCGTTCCAGAGAATCCCGCGGTATCCTACAGCTGGCAGCATTTTGAGGGATGGCTGCATTCTTGTTGGCGGTCATGGTCATCTCTGCCCTCTCTGGACCTAAGTACCTGGCATGGAAAACGAGACATGAATTAGACGCTTTTTTTCATGGCTTTTATTATCATCTTCAGCCGTCAGCAGTGCCCCTGAATGGTTCATCAATCTGTAGAGTTGTGTACCTACAATCACTGCATCCATTCTGCTATTTAATCTGCCTGTATGTCAGTCCTCACTTCAGTTCTGGAATTATACTCATTAGTCAGGAATCCTGGAGACACCCAGTTATAGATCCCTCCAAGAGACATACAGTGCTATGGAGGACACAGTGACTATAAATGAATAGAGGAACCAGTAACAATGCTGCACTGATGGCCAAGAATGGAAAAACTATTTCGTTTTTCCAGCTGCTACAAAATGCTCCTTGTTAGGCCCCCTGCACACGAACGTGTGCACCCCGTGGTCGTGCTGCGGGCCGCAATGCACGAATACAGTCCGTGGGGCAGCGGATCGCGGACCCATTCACTTTAATGGGTCCGCGATCCGGCCGTTCCGCAAAAAGATAGGACATGTTCTATCTTTTTGCGGAACGGAAGTACGGGACGAAACCCCACGGAAGCACTCCGTAGTGCTTCCGTAGGGTTCCGTTTTGTGCTTCCGTTTCGCATCTCCTGATTTGCGGACCCATTCAAGTGAATGGGTCCGCATCTGGGATGCGGAATGCCCGCGGAACGGCACCCCGTGTATTGCGGATCCGCAAATATGGTCCGCAATACGGCAACGAGAAGCACACGTTTGTGTGCAGGGGGCCTTAATAAACCCGTTCCAGAAGAGCAGGAATCATCAGGTCGGTGGAAATGCCGTTATGAGGAAAGGTCACGATAATGCCGGACCTTCCAAAGACAGAAAAGTGATGATCACTGAGATTCAAGGCAGAATACCATAATCGCCAGTTTACACACAGCGTCTCGGATTCTGAATCCCAGGTCAGAGGCGCACTAGAGCGAGACTTTCTGAACCTCGTTCACATGCAGCAGTAAAATCAGTGCAGATTTCAGGACATGTGACAACACACCAGGTAAAATCTGCAACGAGCCGCACACGTTGTAATGTCCACTGATTACAGCAGGGATCCGCAAAAAGCAAGAATCTGCAACCCGAATGGTCTGCCATTTCATTCTGCAGACTCTGTTCACATGTACACGGGAGCTTCTGTGCCAAAATTCCCCTATGGGCAGAGTCACTTCTGCCTCCCCTCCTTTTTAATGGAAGGCAGCCCTGAAAACTGCAGAGCGCTCCAGTGCTGCCTCCTATTGTAAGGAATGAGAGGCAGGAAGGACTAGGCCACTGGCAGAATTTTGGCATGTGGTGTCTGCACCAAAAACTTCACCAATCTCTAGATGTCTGAAGACAAAGAGTAGGAGGAGGTGAATCGGCCACAGGCCTATTCTTCCATCCATACTGACCATGCCTGAATAAAGGAGACTGTATGTCCAGGGGGATACATGATACAATATTTATACTGCAAATCCCAGTAAAAACAGAATTAGACACCGCGCACAGCCAATCAATCTAAAACACCCCCTCCTGCTATTCTTCTTCTTCTCCGAGGTGCAGGTCACGTTATATGGGGCGCAGATCTTTTCACAGTTCTTGTGGGTCTCTACAGATGTAAGGCTGCTAGTTCGGAGTTCGCCCCGGCCGGTGGCAAAAACTCCGGTATACTATTACTTGCGCTCACAGGGGAGCAGGTGACGTCACTACTAAGAGCTACGGGTCTTCAGTAGCATCAAAATCATTCCAACGCGTTTCGAGCAAGTTACGATGCTCTTCCTCAGGGAATCACTTGAATGCTACTGTTTCTTTCTTTATATAGACACCGCTTCTCTGCATACACTCTACCAGCGCCATGAGTCCACCTGCGCCTCATTCGAAACCAAACAATTCATCTTGGAATTAGGGCCCCTGGGTATGAGCGTATCCGTATTAAAAATCCATTGCGTTTCTTTCTTTGACATATTTTTAATAACATCTCCTCCTCTTTCCTCCTTTTCCAACCCAACAAATGACGATCCCTCAAATCTCCCATCATGTATTTTTTCTTTATATTATATATATGTTGACTTATTCGTTTTTTCAATTGTCTTTTTGTTCGCCCGATGTAAAGTTTTTCGCAGGGACATCTTATCGCATAGATCCCTCCTTGGGTATTGCATGTTATATGATCTTTAATATTATATTCATATGTGCCTTCCTTATCTGAGTTTGTTTGATAGTATTTTCGATGTTTTTCAGCACCCCATACATTTCCTAGATGGGAAGAAATCCTTCGGCAAATTTTTATAGATTTTTCTCCGACGGGTTATGGCGGCGCATTTTTTTATCGGTGCGATTATATTGCCTATATTTGCAGATTTTTTTTTATATTTTCTCAGAATGTGTGTCTATACATTATATGGGATAATTATAGGTGGAATTTTTTCATTTTCTCTCTGTGTGCTCTTCACAGTTTTTTCTGTTTTTTCTCTCTATTACATCATATAACAGTTGTTTTCTCTCAATCTGTCTAATCTCATCTTTTTGTTCCCTAAATTTGTCTACATTATATCCCTTGAATTTAAACTTATCGTGTAATCTTTCTGCCTCCCTCTCATATTCAGTCATCTCCGTACAATTTCTTCTAATACGCAGAAATTGACTTCTACGTATATTATCCAGCCATCGGGGTAGGTGGCAGCTTTCCCTAGCAATAAAACTATTTGAATCTGTGGGCTTCTCATACGTTTTTGTACATATATTTTCCCCAGTTGTATAAATGGTGAGGTCCAGAAAGTTGACTTCTTTAGTACCATAAATTGGAGTAAAATGTAAATAATACTCATTTTTATTTATTTCTATAAAAAATTTTTTTTTCATTTTTCAATGAAGCGCCGCCAGAGGACGAGGCCCGCCCAGAGCTCACCGTTGGGGTGTATGAATTCTTGCTCCCACCACCCATTGTATAGATTAGCGATACAATACTGTCTGCCTGCAGTCACCACTAGAGGGAGCTCACTACATACAAATTATACAGCCACCACTAGAGGGAGCTCACTACATACAGATTATACAGCCACCACTAGAGGGAGCTCCCTACATACAGATTATACAGCCACCACTAGAGGGAGCTCACTACATACAGATTATACAACCACCACTAGAGGGAGCTCACTACATACAAATTATACAGCCACCACTAGAGGGAGCTCACTACATAAGGATTATACAGCCACCACTAGAGGGAGCTCACTACATACAGATTATACAGTCACCACTAGAGGGAGCTCACTACATACAGATTATACAGCCACCACTAGAGGGAGCTCACTACATACAGATTATACAGCCACCACTAGAGGGAGCTCACTACATACAGATTATACAGCCACCACTAGGGGGAGCTCACCACATACAGATTATACAGCCACCACTAGAGGGAGCTTACTACATACAGATTATACAGCCACCACTAGAGGGAGCTCACTACATACAAATTATACAGCCACCACTAGGGGGAGCTCACTACATACAGTTCATACAGTCACCACTAGAGGGAGCCAACTACATACATATTATACAGTCACCACTAGAGAGAGCTCACTACATACAAATTATACAGCCACCACTAGAGGGAGCTCACTACATACAGATTATACAGCCACCACTAGAGGGAGCTCACTACATACAGATTATACAGCCACCACTAGAGGGAGCTCACTACATACAGATATATACAGCCACCACTAGAGGGAGCTCACTACATACAGATTATACAGTCACCACTAGAGGGAGCTAACTACATACATATTATACAGTCACCATTAGAGGGCGCTCACTACATACAGAATATACAGTCACCACTAGAGGGAGCTCACTACATACAGATTATACAGCCACCACTAGTGGGAGCTCACTACATACAAATTATACAGCCACCACTAGGGGGAGCTCGCTACATACAGATTATACAGTCACCACTAGAGAGAGCACACTACATACAGATTATACAGCCACCACTAGAGGGAGCTCACTACATACAGATTATACATCCACCACTAGAGAGAGCACACTACATACAGATTATACAGCCACCACTAGAGGGAGCTCACTACATACAGATTATACATCCACCACTAGAGAGAGCACACTACATACAGATTATACATCCACTACTAGAGGGAGCTCACTGCATACAGATTATACAGTCACCACTAGAGAGAGCACACTACATACAGATTATACAGCCACCACTAGAGGGAGCTCACTACATACAGATTATACAGCCACCACTAGGGGGAGCTCGCTACATACAGATTATACAGTCACCACTAGAGGGAGCTAACTACATACATATTATACAGTCACCATTAGAGGGCGCTCACTACATACAGAATATACAGTCACCACTAGAGGGAGCTCACTACATACAGATTATACAGCCACCACTAGAGGGAGCTCACTACATACAAATTATACAGCCACCACTAGGGGGAGCTCGCTACATACAGATTATACAGCCACCACTAGAGGGAGCTCACTGCATACAGATTATACAGTCACCACTAGAGAGAGCACACTACATACAGATTATACAGCCACCACTAGAGGGAGCTCACTACATACAGATTATACAGCCACCACTAGGGGGAGCTCGCTACATACAGATTATACAGTCACCACTAGAGGGAGCTAACTACATACATATTATACAGTCACCACTAGAGAGAGCTCACTACATACAGATTATACAGTCACCACTAGAGGGAGCTCACTACATACAGATTATACAGCCACCACTAGAGAGAGCTCACTACATACAGATTATACAGCCACCACTAGAGGGAGCTCACTACATACAGATTATACAGCCACCACTAGAGGGAGCTCACTACATACAGATTATACAGCCACCACTACGGGGAGCTTACTACATACAGATTATACAGCCACCACTAGAGGGAGCTCACTACATACAGATTATACAGTCACCACTAGAGAGAGCTCTCTACATACAGATTGTACAGTCACCACTAGAGGGAGCTCACTACATACAGATTATACAGCCACCACTAGGGGGAGCTCACTACATACAGATTATACAGCCACCACTAGGGGGAGCTCACTACATACAGATTATACAGCCACCACTACGGGGAGCTTATACATACAGATTATACATCCACCACTAGAGGGAGCTCACTACATACAGATTATACAGCCACCACTAGAGGGAGCTCACTACATACAGATTATACAGCCATCACTAGAGGGAGCTCACTACATACAGATTATACAGCCACCACTACGGGGAGCTTACTACATACAGATTATACAGCCACCACTAGAGGGAGCTCACTACATACAGATTATACAGTCACCACTAGAGGGAGCTTACTACATACACATTATACAGTCACCACTAGAGGGAGCTCACTACATACAGATTATACAGCCACCACTAGGGGGAGCTCACTACATACAGATTATACAGTCACAACTAGGGGGAGCTCACTACATACAGATTATACAGCCACCACTAGAGGGAGCTCACTACATACAGATTATACAGCCACCACTAGAGGGAGCTCACTACATACAGATTATACATCCACCACTAGAGAGAGCACACTACATACAGATTATACAGCCACCACTAGAGGGAGCTCACTACATACAGATTATACATCCACCACTAGAGAGAGCACACTACATACAGATTATACATCCACTACTAGAGGGAGCTCACTGCATACAGATTATACAGTCACCACTAGAGAGAGCACACTACATACAGATTATACAGCCACCACTAGAGGGAGCTCACTACATACAGATTATACAGCCACCACTAGGGGGAGCTCGCTACATACAGATTATACAGTCACCACTAGAGGGAGCTAACTACATACATATTATACAGTCACCACTAGAGAGAGCTCACTACATACAGATTATACAGTCACCACTAGAGGGAGCTCACTACATACAGATTATACAGCCACCACTAGAGAGAGCTCACTACATACAGATTATACAGCCACCACTAGAGGGAGCTCACTACATACAGATTATACAGCCACCACTAGAGGGAGCTCACTACATACAGATTATACAGCCACCACTACGGGGAGCTTACTACATACAGATTATACAGCCACCACTAGAGGGAGCTCACTACATACAGATTATACAGTCACCACTAGAGAGAGCTCTCTACATACAGATTGTACAGTCACCACTAGAGGGAGCTCACTACATACAGATTATACAGCCACCACTAGGGGGAGCTCACTACATACAGATTATACAGCCACCACTAGGGGGAGCTCACTACATACAGATTATACAGCCACCACTACGGGGAGCTTATACATACAGATTATACATCCACCACTAGAGGGAGCTCACTACATACAGATTATACAGCCACCACTAGAGGGAGCTCACTACATACAGATTATACAGCCACCACTAGAGGGAGCTCACTACATACAGATTATACAGCCACCACTACGGGGAGCTTACTACATACAGATTATACAGCCACCACTAGAGGGAGCTCACTACATACAGATTATACAGTCACCACTAGAGGGAGCTTACTACATACACATTATACAGTCACCACTAGAGGGAGCTCACTACATACAGATTATACAGCCACCACTAGGGGGAGCTCACTACATACAGATTATACAGTCACAACTAGGGGGAGCTCATTGCATACAGATTATACAGTCACCACTAGAGAGAGCTCACTACATACAGATTATACAGCCACCACTAGAGGGAGCTCACTACATACAGATTATACAGCCACCACTAGAGGGAGCTCAGGAGATTACTACATACAGATATATACAGCCACCACTAGAGGGAGCTCACTACATACAGATTATACAGCCACTCCTAGAGGGAGCTCACTACATACAGATTATACAGCCACCACTAGAGGGAGCTCACTACATACAGATTATACAGTCATCACTAGGGGGAGCTCACTACATACAGATTATACAGCCACCACTAGAGGGAGCTCACTACATGCAGATTATACAGCCACCACTAGAGGGAGCTCACTACATACAGATTATACAGCCACCACTAGAGGGAGCTCACTACATACAGATTATACAGTCACTCCTAGAGGGAGCTCACTACATACAGATTATACAGCCACCACTAGAGGGAGCTCAGGAGATTACTACATACAGATATATACAGCCACCACTAGAGGGAGCTCACTACATATAGATTATACAGCCACCACTAGGGGGAGCTCACTACATACAGATTATACAGCCACCACTAGAGGGAGCTCACTACATACAGATTAAAGAACCTCCACTAGGTGGATCTTTGAGTACATGGTGCTATTATTATTATTACTGTATACAGTGAGCTGCCCCTAGCGGTAAATATTGTATCATGTAATTATGTCTGGCAGGGGATTTGACGCTCTGTGCCAGACTTCTTGCATACGCGCTTGTCTGCAGATTTGCATAATACGGGTGAAGACTACGGTCATGTGCATGAGATCTTAGAAAAACGGAGCCCAGATAACAATAAATCAGGAAATCAATCCGACAGCGGGACAAGTCCAGGGATGGAAAGAAGAAATCTTCATCAGAACAAATGATGGAGATATGAATGGGCGCAGGTGCCACCAATGCTGTGGACCGCTGAGTCTTTTTGGGGCCCACATTTTACAACAAGCTTATTTGAACGGCCAATTAAGCTTAACAATAAAAATGTGTTACGGTTTTCCGATACCCAGTACCACGCTTGTACGGGTCACTGTCATCACATATCGTAGTATGACTGATGTAAAGGGGTCTGCAGGGTATGCTGGGAGTAGTAGTTTCACAACAGCAGGACAGCCACAGCTATATAATATGGAGGAAATCATTTGCTTGTCTTGCAATGATCTAAGATTACAAAATGGCTACTCCATTCGCATCCAGAGCTGTACTCATAATTCTTCTGGCTGCAGGTTCGAATCTATTCTCATTCTGTTGATAGAGGCACTTATCAAGGATGCGACAGCATGCCATACGGGCAATGAATCAGCAGGGGGCAGCAATGAGGGACCCAGGCCAGTAGGTCCTCACGTGTCATGATATGGGGGTCTCTGGAATAGCCTCTGCCCTAAAGTGCAAATGTCACCATCCCTGCTTCTGGGTAGGAAACCCTGACATGTGACAACCCAGCGGGGTCCCAAAGAATCGTATCCGCTCAAAATGGTAGATTTCACCCTGTCCCTTTAAGAAGGGTTCTTGAGGACAAGCTGGGATTTCCTCTACTTCATGATGTGATTTTTAAGGAACGTCTCATCACCCCCTTAAATCTAAGAAACCCCCAAACAAGTTCAGCCAAGTGCCAGTCCAGGGGGAGGGGGGAAGCGGGGTGTCCGGGGGCTGATTATAAATGCCGTTAATAAAAGAACCGTCTTTGCTCCAGGCTCAAGTGACCTCCCCGCCATGTGTTAAGTGTGTATGGTTATAAAAGGAACGCATAGGGGGAGGGAACCTCGAACCGTCCGCTAAGACGTTCCGACTCCCATAAATAGAGATATTCTGTATAATCCTAGAAATAACAGCTGGACGAGGAGTCGCAGGCGAGGCACCGCCGTGCAGGGCTCACAGGTGACCACATCATTACTGCCCACAGCGCGTCCAACAGATTTCAAGGAATTTTCCATTTTTATATAAATAAACTAGAATGTTTAATCATCATGTATGAAAAGGTCAACAACTTCCTAAAAGATTTTAGGGGACATTTATCAATAATGGCGTAATTTGTGGCAAAAAATACTAATATTACAAATCAAAAGTGGTGATTTGTTTCACCTCATATATCAAAACCTGGTTATTTGCCTATTTCTCTCTATTTGCGACATTTTAACAAGAATGGCACTAAAATGTGACTTATTGAAACTAAAATGCGCCATTTTAGCCACCCCATCCAGACCGCACTTGAGTCATTTGAAACATATTTGCAACATTTCCAGTGGTAAATTGCGACTTTTGTCTCGGGACGTTTTTGGCATTGTTTTGCCGCTCAGCTCACTTCTATCCTCCGGTTTTATTACTTACCGGTCACTTGTTCCTACGAGTTGGTTTTCTTTTCATAAATGCAACTTTTTACACAAACCACGGCCACATGAGCTGCTCTAGGCTAGGGCTACACGACGACAATTTGTATAATGATAGTCTAGTGTTGCACTGCGATATGTGACATGCTGCGACAGTCGCAAAAAATCCATTTGAAATGTCGCAGCATGTCGCAGTGCAACACCAGGGACTATCATTATAAAAATTGTCGCGTGACGTTGGTGCGACATCATGTCGTCGTGTAGCTCTAGCCAAATTGTCCTCAACAATAGGAGGATGATAAAAGAGGCCTAATATGCGCCAATTTAATAGCCCCGCCCACTTTGACATTTATAACTTATTTCTGGTGTGATGCATTCTTTATGGTGAAAAGTCTGGAGAAAACAGTTAATATTTGGCGCAAATCAAAACGCCATTCTTTTTGGCACATTTTTCGCCATAATTCTGGAGCAACATGTTTAGTAAATAAATGTCCCCCTTTGTGTTTCGAAACCTTAACATTTTCAAAATATCTGCTTGCTATCAGTGAACAGGAACATTCTAGTTTACATCCATGGTCTGAGGTTCTGCTACAATAACATGAGTTTAGACTATTCTCTCAGAAGAAATAACAGGTGCTCCAGACTGACAGGTTTACCTGCGCTGATACAATGTAACAAACCATCAGGGCAGGGTAGTGAATTACACTTCCGCTGTGAGCCTCTACTGGTGAACAAGAAATGTCCCATTCAATGACCGCAAGCAGAGGTCTGGACAATGGTGAGGAAATGATACTGTAAGACAGAGGCCGAACTCTTCATTATATAATTACATGTGCTGGACAAATCCACACACCATTATTGCCAACAACCTGCCTGTATACCATGTCTGAGAGGTAGTCACAGCCCCGCCCCCTGCTGATGACATCACTGATATAATGACCTGTGATCAGACATGAGATCCACACACCTTATACTACAGGAACATCTATTACTGCTGACAACCTGCCTGTATATCCTGTCTGAGAGGTAGTCACAGCCCCGCCCCCTGCTGATGACATCACTGATATAATGACATGTGATCAGACATGAGATCCACACACCTTATACTACAGGAACATCTATTACTGCTGACAACCTGCCTGTATATCCTGTCTGAGAGGTAGTCACAGCCCCGCCCCCTGCTGATGACATCACTGATATAATGACATGTGATCAGACATGAGATCACACACCTTATACTACAGGAACATCTATTACTGCTGACAACCTGCCTGTACATCCTGTCTGAGAGGTAGTCACAGCCCCGCCCCCTGCTGATGACATCACTGATATAATGACATGTGATCAGACATGAGATCACACACCTTATACTACAGGAACATCTATTACTGCTGACAACCTGCCTGTATATCCTGTCTGAGAGGTAGTCACAGCCCCGCCCCCTGCTGATGACATCACTCATATAATGACATGTGATCAGACATGAGATCACACACCTTATACTACAGGAACATCTATTACTGCTGACAACCTGCCTGTATATCCTGTCTGAGAGGTAGTCACAGCCCCGCCCCCTGCTGATGACATCACTGATATAATGACATGTGATCAGACATGAGATCACACACCTTATACTACAGGAACATCTATTACTGCTGACAACCTGCCTGTATATCCTGTCTGAGAGGTAGTCACAGCCCCGCCTCCTGCTGATGACATCACTGATATAATGACATGTGATCAGACATGAGATCACACACCTTATACTACAGGAACATCTATTACTGCTGACAACCTGCCTGTATATCATGTCTGAGAGGTAGTCACAGCCCCGCCCCCTGCTGATGACATCACTGATATACTGACATGTGATCAGACATGAGATCACTCACCTTATACTACAGGAACATCTATTACTGCTGACAACCTGCCTGTATATCATGTCTGAGAGGTAGTCACAGCCCCGCCCCCTGCTGATGACATCACTCATATAATGACATGTGATCAGACATGAGATCACACACCTTATACTACAGGAACATCTATTACTGCTGACAACCTGCCTGTATATCCTGTCTGAGAGGTAGTCACAGCCCCGCCCCCTGCTGATGACATCACTGATATACTGACATGTGATCAGACATGAGATCACTCACCTTATACTACAGGAACATCTATTACTGCTGACAACCTGCCTGTATATCATGTCTGAGAGGTAGTCACAGCCCCGCCCCCTGCTGATGACATCACTCATATAATGACATGTGATCAGACATGAGATCACACACCTTATACTACAGGAACATCTATTACTGCTGACAACCTGCCTGTATATCTTGTCTGAGAGGTAGTCACAGCCCCGCCCCCTGCTGATGACATCACTGATATAATGACATGTGATCAGACATGAGATCCACACACCTTATACTACAGGAACATCTATTACTGCTGACAACCTGCCTGTATATCCTGTCTGAGAGGTAGTCACAGCCCCGCCCCCTGCTGATGACATCACTGATATACTGACATGTGATCAGACATGAGATCACACACCTTATACTACAGGAACATCTATTACTGCTGACAACCTGCCTGTATATCCTGTCTGAGAGGTTGTCACAGCCCCGGCCCCTGCTGATGACATCACTGATATAATGACATGTGATCAGACATGAGATCACACCCCTTATACTACAGGAACATCTATTACTGCTGACAACCTGCCTGTATATCCTGTCTGAGAGGTAGTCACAGCCCCGCCCCCTGCTGATGACATCACTGATATAATGACATGTGATCAGACATGAGATCACACACCTTATACTACAGGAACATCTATTACTGCTGACAACCTGCTTGTATATCCTGTCTGAGAGGTAGTCACAGCCCCGCCCCCTGCTGATGACATCACTGATATAATGACATGAGATCACACACCTTATACTACAGGAACATCTATTACTGCTGACAACCTGCCTGTATACCATGTCTGAGAGGTAGTCACAGCCCCGCCCCCTGCTGATGACATCACTGATATGACATGTGATCAGACATGAGATCACACACCTTATACTACAGGAACATCTATTACTGCTGACAACCTGCCTGTATATCATGTCTGAGAGGTAGTCACAGCCCCGCCCCCTGCTGATGACATCACTCATATAATGACATGTGATCAGACATGAGATCACACACCTTATACTACAGGAACATCTATTACTGCTGACAACCTGCCTGTATATCCTGTCTGAGAGGTAGTCACAGCCCCGCCCCCTGCTGATGACATCACTCATATAATGACATGTGATCAGACATGAGATCACACACCTTATACTACAGGAACATCTATTACTGCTGACAACCTGCCTGTGTATCCTGTCTGAGAGGTAGTCACAGCCCCGGCCCCTGCTGATGACATCACTGATATAATGACATGTGATCAGACATGAGATCACACACCTTATACTACAGGAACATCTATTACTGCTGACAACCTGCCTGTATATCATGTCTGAGAGGTAGTCACAGCCCCGCCCCCTGCTGATGACATCACTGATATGACATGTGATCAGACATGAGATCACACCCCTTATACTACAGGAACATCTATTAGTGCTGACAACCTGCCTGTGTATCCTGTCTGAGAGGTAGTCACAGCCCCGCCCCCTGCTGATGACATCACTGATATAATGACATGTGATCAGACATGAGATCACACACCTTATACTACAGGAACATCTATTACTGCTGACAACCTGCTTGTATATCCTGTCTGAGAGGTAGTCACAGCCCCGCCCCCTGCTGATGACATCACTGATATAATGACATGAGATCACACACCTTATACTACAGGAACATCTATTACTGCTGACAACCTGCCTGTATACCATGTCTGAGAGGTAGTCACAGCCCCGCCCCCTGCTGATGACATCACTGATATAATGACATGTGATCAGACATGAGATCCACACACCTTATACTACAGGAACATCTATTACTGCTGACAACCTGCCTGTATATCCTGTCTGAGAGGTAGTCACAGCCCCGCCCCCTGCTGATGACATCACTGATATACTGACATGTGATCAGACATGAGATCACACACCTTATACTACAGGAACATCTATTACTGCTGACAACCTGCCTGTATATCCTGTCTGAGAGGTAGTCACAGCCCCGCCCCCTGCTGATGACATCACTGATATGACATGTGATCAGACATGAGATCACACACCTTATACTACAGGAACATCTATTACTGCTGACAACCTGCCTGTATACCATGTCTGAGAGGTAGTCACAGCCCCACCCCCTGCTGATGACATCACTGATATACTGACATGTGATCAGACATGAGATCCACACACCTTATACTACAGGAACATCTATTACTGCTGACAACCTGCCTGTATATCCTGTCTGAGAGGTAGTCACAGCCCCGCCCCCTGCTGATGACATCACTGATATGACATGTGATCAGACATGAGATCACACACCTTATACTACAGGAACATCTATTACTGCTGACAACCTGCCTGTGTATCCTGTCTGAGAGGTAGTCACAGCCCCGCCCCCTGCTGATGACATCACTCATATAATGACATGTGATCAGACATGAGATCCACACACCTTATACTACAGGAACATCTATTACTGCTGACAACCTGCCTGTATATCCTGTCTGAGAGGTAGTCACAGCCCCGCCCCCTGCTGATGACATCACTGATATAATGAGATGTGATCAGACATGAGATCACACACCTTATACTACAGGAACATCTATTACTGCTGACAACCTGCTTGTATATCCTGTCTGAGAGGTAGTCACAGCCCCGCCCCCTGCTGATGACATCACTGATATAATGACATGTGATCAGACATGAGATCACACACCTTATACTACAGGAACATCTATTACTGCTGACAACCTGCCTGTATATCATGTCTGAGAGGTAGTCACAGCCCCGCCCCCTGCTGATGACATCACTGATATAATGACATGTGATCAGACATGAGATCACACACCTTATACTACAGGAACATCTATTACTGCTGACAACCTGCCTGTGTATCCTGTCTGAGAGGTAGTCACAGCCCCGCCCCCTGCTGATGACATCACTGATATAATGACATGTGATCACACACCTTATACTACAGGAACATCTATTACTGCTGACAACCTGCCTGTATATCCTGTCTGAGAGGTAGTCACAGCCCCGCCCCCTGCTGATGACATCACTGATATACTGACATGAGATCAGACATGAGATCCACACCTTATACTACAGGAACATTTATTACTGCTGACAACCTGACTGTATATCATGTCTGAGAGGTAGTCACAGCCCCCCCTCTGCTGATGACATCACTGATATAATGACATGTGATCAGACATGAGATCACACACCTTATACTACAGGAACATCTGTCCCTCATGTGTGAGAGGATATCCTGAGGAATAGGATAGGTCTTAAGTATCAAAATCTTGGAAAACCCCTTTAATGGTGGTGATTTGGTTGCACCATTTGAATAAGCCCCAATACCAAGTCGGACGTACCGAGCATTGTCCCCTCTGAAAAGGAACGCACGGCGTCTGCCCAAATTTACTTTTAATCAGTTAAACCACAAAGTATTTTGTTGCCGGAGCTCAGACATCGCAGAGGAAAGGAATCTGTGACAGAGAGGAGAAAAATCCCAGCGCTCCCACTTTCTGGAACGCCAGATGTCCCTATTTGGTGGGGAATGTTCCCTGAAACACAGCGGACGTTCATGAAACCCAGGACTGTATCACACAGCATAGGCTTAGATACACAGCTCAGCAGACAGTATCACACAGGATAGGCTTAGATACACAGCTCAGCAGACAGTATCACACAGGATAAGCTTAGATACACAGCTCAGCAGATAGTATCACACAGGACAGGATTAGATACACAGCTCAGCAGACTGTATCACACAGGACAGGATTAGATACACAGCTCAGCAGACAGTATCACACAGGATAGGATTAGATACACAGCTCAGCAGACAGTATCACACAGGACAGGATTAGATACAAAGCTCAGCAGACAGTATCACACAGGACAGGATTAGATACACAGCTCAGCAGACAGTATCACACAGGACAGGCTTAGATACACAGCTCAGCAGACTGTATCACACAGGACAGGATTAGATACACAGCTCAGCAGACAGTATCACACAGGACAGGATTAGATACAAAGCTCAGCAGACAGTATCACACAGGACAGGATTAGATACACAGCTCAGCAGACAGTATCACACAGGATAGGCTTAGATACACAGCTCAGCAGACTGTATCACACAGGACAGGATTAGATACACAGCTCAGCAGACAGTATCACACAGGACAGGATTAGATACACAGCTCAGCAGACAGTATCACACAGGACAGGATTAGATACAAAGCTCAGCAGACAGTATCACACAGGACAGGATTAGATACACAGCTCAGCAGACAGTATCACACAGGACAGGCTTAGATACACAGCTCAGCAGACAGTATCACACAGGATAGGCTTAGATACACAGCTCAGCAGACAGTATCACACAGGACAGGATTAGATACACAGCTCAGCAGACAGTATCACACAGGACAGGATTAGATACACAGCTCAGCAGACAGTATCACACAGGGCAGGATTAGATACACAGCTCAGCAGACAGTATCACACAGGACAGGATTAGATACACAGCTCAGCAGACTGTATCACACAGGAGAGGATTAGATACACAGCTCAGCAGACAGTATCACACAGGACAGGATTAGATACACAGCTCAGCAGACAGTATCACACAGGAGAGGATTAGATACACAGCTCAGCAGACAGTATCACACAGGATAAGCTTAGATACACAGCTCAGCAGATAGTATCACACAGGACAGGATTAGATACACAGCTCAGCAGACTGTATCACACAGGACAGGATTAGATACACAGCTCAGCAGACAGTATCACACAGGATAGGATTAGATACACAGCTCAGCAGACAGTATCACACAGGACAGGATTAGATACAAAGCTCAGCAGACAGTATCACACAGGACAGGATTAGATACACAGCTCAGCAGACAGTATCACACAGGACAGGCTTAGATACACAGCTCAGCAGACTGTATCACACAGGACAGGATTAGATACACAGCTCAGCAGACAGTATCACACAGGACAGGATTAGATACACAGCTCAGCAGACAGTATCACACAGGACAGGATTAGATACACAGCTCAGCAGACAGTATCACACAGGATAATCTTAGATAAACAGCTCAGCAGACTGTATCACACAGGACAGGATTAGATACACAGCTCAGCAGACAGTATCACACAGGACAGGATTAGATACACAGCTCAGCAGACAGTATCACACAGGACAGGATTAGATACAAAGCTCAGCAGACAGTATCACACAGGACAGGATTAGATACACAGCTCAGCAGACAGTATCACACAGGACAGGCTTAGATACACAGCTCAGCAGACAGTATCACACAGGATAGGCTTAGATACACAGCTCAGCAGACAGTATCACACAGGACAGGATTAGATACACAGCTCAGCAGACAGTATCACACAGGAGAGGATTAGATACACAGCTCAGCAGACAGTATCACACAGGATAAGCTTAGATACACAGCTCAGCAGATAGTATCACACAGGACAGGATTAGATACACAGCTCAGCAGACTGTATCACACAGGACAGGATTAGATACACAGCTCAGCAGACAGTATCACACAGGATAGGATTAGATACACAGCTCAGCAGACAGTATCACACAGGACAGGATTAGATACAAAGCTCAGCAGACAGTATCACACAGGACAGGATTAGATACACAGCTCAGCAGACAGTATCACACAGGACAGGCTTAGATACACAGCTCAGCAGACAGTATCACACAGGACAGGATTAGATACACAGCTCAGCAGACAGTATCACACAGGACAGGATTAGATACACAGCTCAGCAGACAGTATCACACAGGACAGGATTAGATACACAGCTCAGCAGACAGTATCACACAGGATAATCTTAGATAAACAGCTCAGCAGACTGTATCACACAGGACAGGATTAGATACACAGCTCAGCAGACAGTATCACACAGGACAGGATTAGATACACAGCTCAGCAGACAGTATCACACAGGACAGGATTAGATACAAAGCTCAGCAGACAGTATCACACAGGACAGGATTAGATACACAGCTCAGCAGACAGTATCACACAGGACAGGCTTAGATACACAGCTCAGCAGACAGTATCACACAGGATAGGCTTAGATACACAGCTCAGCAGACAGTATCACACAGGACAGGATTAGATACACAGCTCAGCAGACAGTATCACACAGGACAGGATTAGATACACAGCTCAGCAGACAGTATCACACAGGACAGGATTAGATACACAGCTCAGCAGACAGTATCACACGGGGCAGGATTAGATACACAGCTCAGCAGACAGTATCACACAGGACAGGATTAGATACACAGCTCAGCAGACAGTATCACACAGGAGAGGATTAGATACACAGCTCAGCAGACAGTATCACACAGGATAAGCTTAGATACACAGCTCAGCAGATAGTATCACACAGGACAGGATTAGATACACAGCTCAGCAGACAGTATCACACAGGAGAGGATTAGATACACAGCTCAGCAGACAGTATCACACAGGACAGGCTTAGATACACAGCTCAGCAGGCAGTATCACACAGGATAGGATTAGATACACAGCTCAGCAGACAGTATCACACAGGATAAGCTTAGATACACAGCTCAGCAGATAGTATCACACAGGACAGGATTAGATACACAGCTCAGCAGACTGTATCACACAGGACAGGATTAGATACACAGCTCAGCAGACAGTATCACACAGGATAGGATTAGATACACAGCTCAGCAGACAGTATCACACAGGATAAGCTTAGATACACAGCTCAGCAGATAGTATCACACAGGACAGGATTAGATACACAGCTCAGCAGACTGTATCACACAGGACAGGATTAGATACACAGCTCAGCAGACAGTATCACACAGGATAGGATTAGATACACAGCTCAGCAGACAGTATCACACAGGACAGGATTAGATACAAAGCTCAGCAGACAGTATCACACAGGACAGGATTAGATACACAGCTCAGCAGACAGTATCACACAGGACAGGCTTAGATACACAGCTCAGCAGACTGTATCACACAGGACAGGATTAGATACACAGCTCAGCAGACAGTATCACACAGGACAGGATTAGATACACAGCTCAGCAGACAGTATCACACAGGAGAGGATTAGATACACAGCTCAGCAGACAGTATCACACAGGATAAGCTTAGATACACAGCTCAGCAGGCAGTATCACACAGGATAGGATTAGATACACAGCTCAGCAGACAGTATCACACAGGATAAGCTTAGATACACAGCTCAGCAGATAGTATCACACAGGACAGGATTAGATACACAGCTCAGCAGACTGTATCACACAGGACAGGATTAGATACACAGCTCAGCAGACAGTATCACACAGGATAGGATTAGATACACAGCTCAGCAGACAGTATCACACAGGACAGGCTTAGATACACAGCTCAGCAGACTGTATCACACAGGACAGGATTAGATACACAGCTCAGCAGACAGTATCACACAGGACAGGATTAGATACAAAGCTCAGCAGACAGTATCACACAGGACAGGATTAGATACACAGCTCAGCAGACAGTATCACACAGGATAGGCTTAGATACACAGCTCAGCAGACTGTATCACACAGGACAGGATTAGATACACAGCTCAGCAGACAGTATCACACAGGACAGGATTAGATACACAGCTCAGCAGACAGTATCACACAGGACAGGATTAGATACAAAGCTCAGCAGACAGTATCACACAGGACAGGATTAGATACACAGCTCAGCAGACAGTATCACACAGGATAGGCTTAGATACACAGCTCAGCAGACAGTATCACACAGGACAGGATTAGATACACAGCTCAGCAGACAGTATCACACAGGACAGGATTAGATACACAGCTCAGCAGACAGTATCACACAGGGCAGGATTAGATACACAGCTCAGCAGACAGTATCACACAGGACAGGATTAGATACACAGCTCAGCAGACTGTATCACACAGGAGAGGATTAGATACACAGCTCAGCAGACAGTATCACACAGGACAGGATTAGATACACAGCTCAGCAGACAGTATCACACAGGAGAGGATTAGATACACAGCTCAGCAGACAGTATCACACAGGATAAGCTTAGATACACAGCTCAGCAGATAGTATCACACAGGACAGGATTAGATACACAGCTCAGCAGACTGTATCACACAGGACAGGATTAGATACACAGCTCAGCAGACAGTATCACACAGGATAGGATTAGATACACAGCTCAGCAGACAGTATCACACAGGACAGGATTAGATACAAAGCTCAGCAGACAGTATCACACAGGACAGGATTAGATACACAGCTCAGCAGACAGTATCACACAGGACAGGCTTAGATACACAGCTCAGCAGACTGTATCACACAGGACAGGATTAGATACACAGCTCAGCAGACAGTATCACACAGGACAGGATTAGATACACAGCTCAGCAGACAGTATCACACAGGACAGGATTAGATACACAGCTCAGCAGACAGTATCACACAGGATAATCTTAGATAAACAGCTCAGCAGACTGTATCACACAGGACAGGATTAGATACACAGCTCAGCAGACAGTATCACACAGGACAGGATTAGATACACAGCTCAGCAGACAGTATCACACAGGACAGGATTAGATACAAAGCTCAGCAGACAGTATCACACAGGACAGGATTAGATACACAGCTCAGCAGACAGTATCACACAGGACAGGCTTAGATACACAGCTCAGCAGACAGTATCACACAGGATAGGCTTAGATACACAGCTCAGCAGACAGTATCACACAGGACAGGATTAGATACACAGCTCAGCAGACAGTATCACACAGGACAGGATTAGATACACAGCTCAGCAGACAGTATCACACAGGACAGGATTAGATACACAGCTCAGCAGACAGTATCACACAGGGCAGGATTAGATACACAGCTCAGCAGACAGTATCACACAGGACAGGATTAGATACACAGCTCAGCAGACAGTATCACACAGGAGAGGATTAGATACACAGCTCAGCAGACAGTATCACACAGGATAAGCTTAGATACACAGCTCAGCAGATAGTATCACACAGGACAGGATTAGATACACAGCTCAGCAGACAGTATCACACAGGAGAGGATTAGATACACAGCTCAGCAGACAGTATCACACAGGACAGGCTTAGATACACAGCTCAGCAG
>NC_053398.1:151247821-151300701 GCF_905171765.1 Bufo bufo | reverse complement strand
AACCCTAACCCTAACCCTAACCCTAACCCTAACCCTAACCCTAACCCTAACCCTAACCCTAACCCTAACCCTAACCCTAACCCTAACCCTAACCCTAACCCTAACCCTAACCCTAACCCTAACCCTAACCCTAACCCTAACCCTAACCCTAACCCTAACCCTAACCCTAACCCTAACCCTAACCCTAACCCTAACCCTAACCCTAACCCTAACCCTAACCCTAACCCTAACCCTAACCCTAACCCTAACCCTAACCCTAACCCTAACCCTAACCCTAACCCTAACCCTAACCCTAACCCTAACCCTAACCCTAACCCTAACCCTAACCCTAACCCTAACCCTAACCCTAACCCTAACCCTAACCCTAACCCTAACCCTAACCCTAACCCTAACCCTAACCCTAACCCTAACCCTAACCCTAACCCTAACCCTAACCCTAACCCTAACCCTAACCCTAACCCTAACCCTAACCCTAACCCTAACCCTAACCCTAACCCTAACCCTAACCCTAACCCTAACCCTAACCCTAACCCTAACCCTAACCCTAACCCTAACCCTAACCCTAACCCTAACCCTAACCCTAACCCTAACCCTAACCCTAACCCTAACCCTAACCCTAACCCTAACCCTAACCCTAACCCTAACCCTAACCCTAACCCTAACCCTAACCCTAACCCTAACCCTAACCCTAACCCTAACCCTAACCCTAACCCTAACCCTAACCCTAACCCTAACCCTAACCCTAACCCTAACCCTAACCCTAACCCTAACCCTAACCCTAACCCTAACCCTAACCCTAACCCTAACCCTAACCCTAACCCTAACCCTAACCCTAACCCTAACCCTAACCCTAACCCTAACCCTAACCCTAACCCTAACCCTAACCCTAACCCTAACCCTAACCCTAACCCTAACCCTAACCCTAACCCTAACCCTAACCCTAACCCTAACCCTAACCCTAACCCTAACCCTAACCCTAACCCTAACCCTAACCCTAACCCTAACCCTAACCCTAACCCTAACCCTAACCCTAACCCTAACCCTAACCCTAACCCTAACCCTAACCCTAACCCTAACCCTAACCCTAACCCTAACCCTAACCCTAACCCTAACCCTAACCCTAACCCTAACCCTAACCCTAACCCTAACCCTAACCCTAACCCTAACCCTAACCCTAACCCTAACCCTAACCCTAACCCTAACCCTAACCCTAACCCTAACCCTAACCCTAACCCTAACCCTAACCCTAACCCTAACCCTAACCCTAACCCTAACCCTAACCCTAACCCTAACCCTAACCCTAACCCTAACCCTAACCCTAACCCTAACCCTAACCCTAACCCTAACCCTAACCCTAACCCTAACCCTAACCCTAACCCTAACCCTAACCCTAACCCTAACCCTAACCCTAACCCTAACCCTAACCCTAACCCTAACCCTAACCCTAACCCTAACCCTAACCCTAACCCTAACCCTAACCCTAACCCTAACCCTAACCCTAACCCTAACCCTAACCCTAACCCTAACCCTAACCCTAACCCTAACCCTAACCCTAACCCTAACCCTAACCCTAACCCTAACCCTAACCCTAACCCTAACCCTAACCCTAACCCTAACCCTAACCCTAACCCTAACCCTAACCCTAACCCTAACCCTAACCCTAACCCTAACCCTAACCCTAACCCTAACCCTAACCCTAACCCTAACCCTAACCCTAACCCTAACCCTAACCCTAACCCTAACCCTAACCCTAACCCTAACCCTAACCCTAACCCTAACCCTAACCCTAACCCTAACCCTAACCCTAACCCTAACCCTAACCCTAACCCTAACCCTAACCCTAACCCTAACCCTAACCCTAACCCTAACCCTAACCCTAACCCTAACCCTAACCCTAACCCTAACCCTAACCCTAACCCTAACCCTAACCCTAACCCTAACCCTAACCCTAACCCTAACCCTAACCCTAACCCTAACCCTAACCCTAACCCTAACCCTAACCCTAACCCTAACCCTAACCCTAACCCTAACCCTAACCCTAACCCTAACCCTAACCCTAACCCTAACCCTAACCCTAACCCTAACCCTAACCCTAACCCTAACCCTAACCCTAACCCTAACCCTAACCCTAACCCTAACCCTAACCCTAACCCTAACCCTAACCCTAACCCTAACCCTAACCCTAACCCTAACCCTAACCCTAACCCTAACCCTAACCCTAACCCTAACCCTAACCCTAACCCTAACCCTAACCCTAACCCTAACCCTAACCCTAACCCTAACCCTAACCCTAACCCTAACCCTAACCCTAACCCTAACCCTAACCCTAACCCTAACCCTAACCCTAACCCTAACCCTAACCCTAACCCTAACCCTAACCCTAACCCTAACCCTAACCCTAACCCTAACCCTAACCCTAACCCTAACCCTAACCCTAACCCTAACCCTAACCCTAACCCTAACCCTAACCCTAACCCTAACCCTAACCCTAACCCTAACCCTAACCCTAACCCTAACCCTAACCCTAACCCTAACCCTAACCCTAACCCTAACCCTAACCCTAACCCTAACCCTAACCCTAACCCTAACCCTAACCCTAACCCTAACCCTAACCCTAACCCTAACCCTAACCCTAACCCTAACCCTAACCCTAACCCTAACCCTAACCCTAACCCTAACCCTAACCCTAACCCTAACCCTAACCCTAACCCTAACCCTAACCCTAACCCTAACCCTAACCCTAACCCTAACCCTAACCCTAACCCTAACCCTAACCCTAACCCTAACCCTAACCCTAACCCTAACCCTAACCCTAACCCTAACCCTAACCCTAACCCTAACCCTAACCCTAACCCTAACCCTAACCCTAACCCTAACCCTAACCCTAACCCTAACCCTAACCCTAACCCTAACCCTAACCCTAACCCTAACCCTAACCCTAACCCTAACCCTAACCCTAACCCTAACCCTAACCCTAACCCTAACCCTAACCCTAACCCTAACCCTAACCCTAACCCTAACCCTAACCCTAACCCTAACCCTAACCCTAACCCTAACCCTAACCCTAACCCTAACCCTAACCCTAACCCTAACCCTAACCCTAACCCTAACCCTAACCCTAACCCTAACCCTAACCCTAACCCTAACCCTAACCCTAACCCTAACCCTAACCCTAACCCTAACCCTAACCCTAACCCTAACCCTAACCCTAACCCTAACCCTAACCCTAACCCTAACCCTAACCCTAACCCTAACCCTAACCCTAACCCTAACCCTACTAACCCTAACCCTAACCCTAACCCTACTAACCCTAACCCTAACCCTAACCCTAACCCTAACCCTAACCCTAACCCTAACCCTACTAACCCTAACCCTAACCCTAACCCTAACCCTAACCCTAACCCTAACCCTAACCCTAACCCTAACCCTAACCCTAACCCTAACCCTAACCCTAACCCTAATCCTGACCACCCCTATCATACCCCAAACTGTAATACTGACCGCTATCATAACCCAAACCCTAATCCTGACCCGACCGCTATCATAACTTAAACCCTGACCCAACCCTAATCCTGTCCCCAACCATGTCCCAAACCCTAATCCTGACCACAACCATAATCCAAACCCTAATCCTGACCCCAACCATAACCCAAACCCTAATCCTGACCCCAACCATGACCCTAACCCTAACCCTAACCCTAACCCTAACCCTAACCCTAACCCTAACCCTAACCCTAACCCTAACCCTAACCCCAACCCCAACCCCAACCCCAACCCAACCCCAACCCCAACCCCAACCCCAACCCCAACCCCAACCCTAACCCTAACCCTAACCCTAACCCTAACCCTAACCCTAACCCTAACCCTAACCCTAACCCTAACCCTAACCACCCCTATCATACCCCAAACTGTAATACTGACCGCTATCATAACCCAAACCCTAATCCTGACCCGACCGCTATCATAACTTAAACCCTGACCCAACCCTAATCCTGTCCCCAACCATGTCCCAAACCCTAATCCTGACCACAACCATAATCCAAACCCTAATCCTGACCCCAACCATAACCCAAACCCTAATCCTGACCCCAACCATGACCCCAACTATAACCCCAACCATAACCCAAACCCTAATCCTGACCCCAACCATAACCCAAACCCTAATCCTGACCCTAACCCTAACCCAAACCCTAATCCTGACCCCAACCATAACCCAAATCCTAATCCTGACCCCAACCATGACCCCAACCATAACCCCAACCATAACCCAAGCCCTAATCCTGACCTTAACCATAACCCAAACGCTAATCCTGACCCTAAGCATAACCCAAACCCTAATCCTGACCCCAACCATAACCCAAACCCTAATCCTGAACCAAACCCTAATCCTGACCCCTATCATAACCCAAACCCTAACCCTGACCCTAACCATAACCCAAACCCTAATCATGACCCCAACCATAACCCAAACCCTAATCCTGACCCCAACCATAACCCAAACCCTAATCCTGACCCCAACCATAACCCAAACCCTAATCCTGACCACCCCTATCATAACCCAAACTGTAATACTGACCGCTATCATAACCCAAACACTAATCCTGACCCGACCGCTATCATAACTTAAACCCTGACCCAAACCCTAATCCTGTCCCCAACCATGTCCCAAACCCTAATCCTGACCCCAACCATAATCCAAACCCTAATCCTGACCCCAACCATAACCCAAACCCTAATCCTGACCCCAACCATGACCCCAACTATAACCCCAACCATAACCCAAACCCTAATCCTGACCCCAACCATAACCCAAACCCTAATCCTGACCCTAAACATAACCCAAACCCTAATCCTGACCCTTACCATAACCCAAACCCTAATTCTGACCCTAACCATAACCCAAACCCTAATCCTGACCCCAACCATAACCCAAACCCTAATCCTGACCCTAATCCTGACCCCTATCATAACCCAAACCCTAACCCTGACCCTAACCATAACCCAAACCCTAATCATGACCCCAATTATAACCCAAACCCTAAACCTGACCCCAACCATAACCCAAACCCTAATCCTGACCCCAACCATAACCAAAACCCTAATCCTGACCACCCCTATCATAACCCAAACTGTAATACTGACCGCTATCATAACCCAAACCCAAATCCTGACCCCCTCTATCATAACCCAAACCCTAATCCTGACCTAAACCCTAATCCTGACCCCTATCATAACCCAAACCCTAATCCTGACCCCAACCATAACCCAAACCCTAATCCTGACCCCAACCATGACCCCAACCATAACCCCAACCATAACCCAAACCCTAATCCTGACCCCAACTATAACCCAAACCCTAATCCTGACCCTAACCATAACCCAAACCCTAATCCTGATCCTAACCATAACCCAAACCCTAACCATAACCCAAACCCTAATCCTGACCCTAACCATAACCCAAACCCTAATCCTGACCCCTATCATAACCCAAACCCTAACCCTGACCCTAACCATAACCCAAACCCTAATCATGACCCCAACCATAACCCAAACCCTAATCCTGACCCCAACCATAACCCAAACCCTAATCCTGACCCTAATCCTGACCCCTATCATAACCCAAACCCTAACCCTGACCATAACCCAAACCCTAATCATGACCCCAACCATAACCCAAACCCTAATCCTGACCTAAACCATAACCCAAACCCTAATCCTGACCCCAACCATAACCCAAACCCTAATCCTGACCCCAACCATAACCCAAACCCTAATCCTGACCACCCCTATCATAACCCAAACTGTAATACTGACCGCTATCATAACCCAAACCCTAATCCTGACCCAAACCCTAATCCTGACCCCCTCTTTCATAACCCAAACCCCAACCATAACCCCAAGCATAACCCAAACCCTAATCCTGACCCCAACCATAACCCAAACCCTAATCCTGAACCTAACCCTGACCCTAACCCTAACCCTAACCCTAGAGATTTCTCCTCTCTAACATCGTGTCCCTGCACCCGCTCCCCTCATAAATATTCATGCTTCCTGCACAGCCTCCACTGCTCCTTCGATCTGCTCCCCTCATACATATTCCTCCTCCTGCCTCATATTCCTCCCCATCTGTACGCCTATAAACTCCTCCTTACTCTATCTCTGGCATCTGTCATTTTCTCAGTGTTTGTCTGCAAAGCAGAGAGACAACGGAGGCAATGAACTAACATACTGGGAGCTCTACATCTTTTCATAATGGCACACAATTTTTACTGTTTGTTTACATACAGTAACCAATTTTTAATAATATATCCAGTTTTTTCACAATGTTCCCAATTTTGCTATGCTACACAGTAATAGAAAATACTGTAATATAATTATATGAATTGTTGATTACATGGAAATAATGTAATATATATTTAAAAAAATGGATGATAGAGCAACACCTGTCATCTGCATGTGTACTCATATCCTAAGGCCTTATGCACAAGAACGTGCAGTGTTAGGGCTCATTGTCATGAACGTGTTGCCGTATTGCAGATCCCCCAATACACGGGCACCGTTCCGTGTGCATTCAGCATCAATGATGCAGACCAATTCACTTCAATGGGTCCGCAAATCCGGAGAAGTGGAACGGGGCATGGAACGGAACACTAAAAGCACGGAACGGAACACTACAAAAGCACTACGGAGTGCTTTCTGGGGTTCTGTTCCGTGCTTCCGCAGTGCAAAAAGATAGTACTTGCTCTATCTTTTTAGCTGAACGGAATGATCGCTGACCCA
The DNA here is from genome assembly GCF_905171765.1 of Bufo bufo. Lineage (NCBI taxonomy): Eukaryota > Metazoa > Chordata > Amphibia > Anura > Bufonidae > Bufo > Bufo bufo. The sequence goes on along the minus strand of NC_053398.1, from coordinate 151,293,921 downwards.
TTTAATTGAACGGGTCCGCGATCCACATGCGGCTGGCCCACGGTCGGTGACCGTGCTTTGTGGACCTCGATTTGTGTTAACAAGCCCTTACGGCTCGTTCACATGACCGTATGAAGCCCGTGCTGTGTACCGCAAATTGCGGTCCGCAATGCACGGGTACCGACTGTGGCCCAGCGGCATGGGGCGCGTGGACCTATTCACTTGAATGGGTCCAAGATCCCTTCGTTCCGCAAAAACATAGAGCATGTTCTATCTTTTTGCGGTGCGGAGGCACAGAACCCCAGAACGGGGGTTCACACACGCTGCCGGGGCGGATCACGGATCGCGGTCCAATTCACTTAAATGTGTCCGCAATCCTGGAGATGCGGTGCAGAAGTACGCAGCGGAACCCTACAGAAGCACTACGGAGTGCTTTAGTGGTGTTTCTGGCCGTGCCTCCGCAACGCATAAAATACTGTGCATGCAATACTTTTTTGTGGAACGGAGGCATCACGGACCCATTCAAGTTGAATGCTTCTGGATCCGTCCCGGCGGCATGCTCCCACATGCATCTATAAACATACCAGATAGCGTCACACTGTAAGGGACCAGCTTCTACATATAGTGTGATGATTTCAGGTATAAGGGGCATGCTCCCACATGTATCCTTACACTATACCGGACAGCATCACACTATAAGGGGCACGCTCCCATCTATAAATATATAAACATATTTCAAGGTAATTCTGACCTGGCAATCCGATGTATAACCACAGGAAAGTGAAATGCACACACTGCAACTGTTTCAACTCCAAAAGTAGAATGAGCAAAAAAGATTCAGTCCAAAACAAGTACAGGGCTAAAAAAAAATATTTTCAACTAGACAAAAGCAGCCTCATTACATAAATAGGATTATCCTTTTATTTCAAATCAACAAAAAAAAAAGCAGAATGATCACACTAATGTGATTACCTTTTCTTTCAACTGAACCTTTGTTTCATTATCTGTTTTTTTAACACAATCGACATACCATTGTCTAAATGCAATTAGCATGGCCATGTAATCCTGTGGTGAAAGCAATTCCTCCTTTCTTGTAATAATCTTTTTATTGGTTTTTCAGTTATATATGATTTGAGTTACAACAAGTAAAAGTTTCAACTCTATACAATATACAATTATAAAGAAAGTACTCATGAAATTTCAGCTTTTATATCGTAGGTTATATTTATGACATGAGTTTATTGGTAGTGTAGATTTTATTGACATTGTGGAATAATAACAATATTACATAGAGTAACATCATTTTTTAGGCATGTCATGCTTACAGAGTCGATCACAATGATTATCTATGTATTTGTCGTATGTGATTCGTATCTTTTGGATTGCCAATAATGCAAGGATTGAAATTGTCATTTCATTATAACGATGACGTCACATCTACACCCGGCGCAGTCGCACTGAGGATGGAGCGGCCGAGCGAGCGTCCTCCTCTCAGTGCGCCTGCGCCGACTGAAGACAGGTACGGCGCAGGCACCAGCTTTGAACGCAGACAGGGCCAGCCAGAGGACGAGCGCGTTCGCTGGCCCTGTCAATCAACATGAGGAGGGGGCGTCTTTATGAAAGGAGGATGCAGCTGCTACCAGCAAGTAGCCGCCCTACTTGCTGGTAGAGAGATCATTTACATATTATAAAAGTCTGTTTTTTAAAGAAACTGCCCAACCAAAATGAGTAAGAGCATTATGTATTGATATATCACATTATAAGGAATTTAAGTTGCCCAAAAAAATTTATATTTTCTTTAGCGGGGTGACAGAAGCTAGTTTAGGCTCTTTTCTCATCTCTTTAAGCATCTGTTCCTTGACATGAAAGAAGGTGAACCTAGCTAGTACATCTCTAGGAATTTCTTTGGGTAGGTTTGGAGGTTTCACCACTCTGTGTGCCCTATCTATGCTCAGTTCAAAGTCCTTGACCTGTGGTATCAGGAACTTGGTCAGTACAGTAATATATGGTATAAGGGCACAGTTTCAGGAATGCCTCTGAATTTGATGTTATTTCTCCTGCTTCTGTCCTCCAAATCAATGATCTTGGCTTGTAAGGTTTCAATTTGGTCTTCCATTGCATTATATAGGTCTACAACTTCATTATGGGAAACTGCAAATTCGCCCATTTTATTCTCTATGTGGGATACTCTGTCACCCATATCATCAATAGCTTGTTGGAATGGCTTGATGGATTGTTTAAAGTCCGCGTTTATTGAGTTGCGCAGAGCAAGTAGCATATCTTTAATCAAGTGGGCTGACAGTTCTTTGTCTCTAGCTGGAAAATCAGCAAAGTTATCAAATGTATGATGAGACAACTGTTCTGCACTCACTGTGTCCTGTAATGGATCGTGCGAGAGTTTGTTCTTTTGCTTTAAAGGGCTCGATGTAGGAGACTCATCCTCCTGGTTGTCAGAGCTCTGGATGCTCTCTTCATACCTGTGGTCGGTAGATGGGAGTTTTGTTAATGGTTGGATGCGATTTGTTTCTCGGAGCATCAGTAGAAATTTTCGCATTATTGCGAATTTTTGCGTTTTTCCCCGCCATTATGATTGCATTCTCAAGTGATTTGTTTAATGTCCCTCCTTCATTAGCAAGCTGTTCTTCATATTCACTTGCTGGTCTCCCCTTCTTCACTGGAGCGTTAGGAGGTTGTTGAGAAGTCTTTTCGCCCAATTTAATCGGGGTACTCGGTGCCGCTTCCTTGTCTGATGTGCAGGAAGTCTGGTAGCTGGAGCACGACAAAGCGTCTGAGAGAACTCCGGCGCCATCTTGGCTTACATGCATGTGTGCAGAAAGTGATCTAAATCTTTGATTTGAGCACTCGGAATCTTTCAATTTTCTTGTCCTAGAATGCCTGCTTCTCTGTGAGCCAAAGAAGGTGTTCATTGTGAAGTTTAGTCGGGTGAAAGTTGCTTTCGGAGCTGTATTGGAGAGGAGCTTCTGCTTCACGCGGCCATCTCACTCAGCAGCCAAGCCACGCCCCCCGCAATTCCTCCTTTCTAAAGCCTTCTGCCCCATTATCAAGTATTTCACATGGGAGGAGATTTCTATGCTAACAAGCATAGTAATCTGAGCCCATAGTCACTGGGTATTGAGCAGTATAATGAATAGAGATTCATTATACGGCTCAATACCCAGTGCCGTCAGCGGACTGGAGGGGAGGGGCGGGGCTTAGCGCGATGTCAGTCGGCCAAGTTACCGCCCCTCCATCCTCTCTGCATAATTATCTAGGCTGCCAGTGATGTCACCAGCAGTGGCGTCCTGCCAATATAGGCAGACCACACAATTGCTATGGGGCCCGCAGCACAGGGGGCCCCGGGGCACATGGTAGGCCCCGCCCCCTACTATTTTTATGTACACCCCTGCCCCGGGCCACTTCCCTGCTCCCTCCAGTATCTGACCGCTGTCCCTTTCTGGCCTGAGCGCGGTGAATCGCTGTCACGATAAGCAGCATCTATCATGACAGTGCCTTGCAGAATAAGCCTGTATATAATGAGCGGGTGTCGGGAGACTGACAGCCATACCTCTGGAACAGCCCGGCTGTGTGCTGGGCTTACAGGAGGAAGTGTTGTCGGGGCGAGGGGGCTGTACACAGGGGAGACCTGGCCCTGCCCTGTTGACTAGGCACATACAGCTATGAAAGCCTATGGGCACGTCTCTGGGATATTGCATGCCGTTTTTGAACAGAAACTAGTATTTCTGGCCAGCCCTTGTTCACACTAAGCGTTGTCACTACCTCAGGGATATGGCTGTGTACAGAAGGAGGCATTCAGCCATACACTGTAGTGTAACCATAGGATTCTGTAGTGCAGACCTGTGCCAAAGATGTGTGTTTGCCCACTGGCATTGTGTTACATGGACACCTGGAGCCCACCACCCTCAGTCTGTATGCTTATGCTTCAGATGCATGGCCCAGAGGTTTGCTGAATTTAAAGGGGTATTACAGTAATAAATTGTCCCGGATATGGGTCCTGGTGACTTATCATGTACCCTGCAGCTAAATTCAAATGCCCCACCCCATTCTGGTGATCAGTGACCACACCATTCCCTGCAGTTATCGCCTTTCCAATGAATAGGTTATAATTGATCACTGGAATACCCCTTTAAGCCCCTTACACACCATGTTTTATGATGTGTGTGAGTATAGGAAAGTGTTGTTTTTTCTTATTTTTTGTACATTTTTTAGAAAAAATTGTTGTCAAGTCCAGCTTCCCATAAAAGAAGTTAGTTATTGATACGGAATAAAATCCAGACATCAATTACATGTACAGTGTGTACAGTCTAACGTTTCCGACCCCAAACATTTGGATCCTTCTTAATGTCATGAGGAAGGATCCAAATGTTTGGGGTCCGAAACGCGTAGACTGTACATGTCATAGATGTCAGGATTTTATTCTGCATCAATAAAGAATTTCTTTTATGGGAAGCTGGACTTGACAACAATTTTTTTTAAACTTTGGTGTGTCCGGGTCTTTTGTCCGTGCTACCCAAGAGGCTTCACAGGTGCAGTTTTTACATCTATTCACAAATTTTTCAGAAAAAGGAATTAAATGGAAATTAAGATGCAAGTGTATCCTGTGTTAAATTTTGGCCATTCCTCTAGATCGCCCCCGCCCTCCCCCCTCCACTAACACGTTGCTCAGATCAGTGAGACCTAGAGCCAGTTTTTCCATATTTGAGAACAGGCAAATTACTACCACATAGTGTGACTGAATATTACAGCCAAACTAAGGCCTCATGCCCACAACCGTATTTTGTATCCGTGTCTGATCCCCAGTACTCCTTAGTCCTCTATGAGCCTACAGAGCCCCCCCAGCACATCAGTCACCTTGGGGGGGGGGGGGGGGGGGGTATGATTAGTGGCATCAGCAGCAAGGAGTTTAAGGTGGTTATCCAACCCCTTTAATGCACCCCAAGATGCCTGGGCACCTTACTTACCTCTTTCTTCCCTATCTTCCTTGAGCCATAACTTTATTATTTTTCCATTCACTTAGCTGCATGGTATATTGGAGGAGCTGATGGGAGGAGAGTGATGTTTGCATGGGACTGTATATTGGAGGGGAGCGACGTTATTTACATGGGACTGTATATTGGAGGGGAGCGACGTTATTTACATGGGACTGTATATTGGAGGGGCTGAAGGGAAGGTAGCGACATTTACATGGGACTGTATATTGAAGGGGAGCGATGTTGTTTACATGGGACTGTATATTGGAGAGGCTAAAAGACTAGGAGCAATGTTATTTATATGGGAGGGGCGCGAAGTTGTTTACATGGGACTGTATATTGGAGGGGCTGAAGGGAGGGGAGTGATGTTGTTTACATGGGCTTGTATGATTTCTAAGGGCACTACAGGGAGGATTATTACTATAGTGGGCACTGCAGGGGGCCTTATAAATACAGAGGACATTATCGGGGTCCAGATTGCTACAGGGGGATCTAAAGGAGCGCTTATACATTGGCCTTATTACTACTGAGGGGCCTGTAGAGAACTTTATTACCACTGTGGGAACAATGGGGGGACTCTTATTACTACTGGAGGTTCTGTGTGGGAGCAGTATTAATACTGGAGGGCTCTTCTACTAATAAGATCGCTCCTGAGGAGCATTATTACTGCTGAGGGCACTGTATGGGGCAGTATTACTAATGAGGGCATTCTAGAAGGGAATTGCTATTGGTGGGACTTGGAGGAGCACTATTACTATGTGGGGCACTCCTTTTTCTTTAGGATAGTATTTGGGGGTATTGTGGAGCACAGCGAGCAGCAGGATAACTGTTGGGAATCCAGGTTGGGGGATGATAGAAAAGTGAGGAACCTAAGATGTCTGTGTGTCACACTTTGCAGGGACGAGGCGGCTGAGAGGAGTTGTGTGGACTGAATGGAGAAGATGAAAGAAAACATCAGAGGAGACTTCACCTGAGAGGCCCTGGGTGTGAGAGGTATGTAATGCTGTATACTCCTGTATGTTTGATAGTCTCTATGCAGGAAGTAATATGTCTTTAGTGCTAATGCGGGCGGGGGGGGCGTCGACTGGGGTCATATGCATTGGGGCTTGGGCCCCGGATCTCTTCAGACCCTAGCAACTCCCATGTGACGATAGTGAATAAATGGCTGCAACACTATACAATTGCCACAAGAGGTCAGCAAAACACCTAGAAGCAGGCATGGATAATTGTATTACTGGGAACTGTGACAGCCATGAGTAAATGGCTGCAACACTACAACATGGCCACAAGAGGTCAGCAAAATACCCAGAAGCAGGCATGGATCATTGTATTACTGGGAACTATTACATCCATTTATTCACAGCTGTAACACTATACAATGGCCACAAGGGGTCAGAAAAACATGATATTTTGGAGTATCACTTATGCAGTTTGATTCTCCTCTGTTTCTGATGTTCCCTCTTTATATTATAAAGGTGTTGGTTTAGGCTGGGGGTACATCTATCACTTGACATGAAAGTTGCACCACATTTGATCTAATGAATGTCAATGGTGTCGCAGTGCAAGATGCAACAGTCACAAAAAATCCAGGCCTGAATACAGAGTGTCATTTTTATTGCAGTGAATGTTGTTAAAGCAAAACCAATAAAACATGGGCAGAATCGCATTTTATATTTCCCATTTCGTGTTTTCTTCCAGCTTTATTCTGCATTGTATGGAATATTATAATGTGCAATTAGAGAGTACAACTGGTGGAGTAAAAAACAAAACCTTGTATGAATACAAAAGGTATCGATCTGGAAAGGCGAAGAGGAAAACCCAAAAACATCATTATGAAAGAGCTGAGCCAGAAAACATAGCACAGTATGAGGCAAACAGTGCAGAACAGTGGGAGTGATGTGTGTGTAATGTGTACAGTGCAGAGGATAGGTTTTATGATGGTTTATGTTTAGTTTCTGTTGATTTCATGCTATGCTTTCTAGGTCGGTCTCTGAAAATACTGATGTTCTGGACTTTGAGTTTTACATTGGTTTGTCTCTTTTCTGTGGATTCCCCACAATGGGGAAAACTCCTGCTGTGCCGAGTACATAATTCGGGCAATACCTGTAAGGGACCGTTCAGCACACAACTCCGTTCAGACGATATCCTCCTTTCCAATGCACAGGCAGCTACTGCAAGCACCAGTCTGCCGAACTGCAAACTACACGAACACTGGAAACCGCGGAACAGGAAAAGCATACAATCGGCTTACACTCCTGGCAATCAGCATACAATCCAATTCCCCCAATAACGAGACGGCACTTCGCTTGAGGGTTAAGCAGAACTGACTGTACTTGCACGTACAGCCTCTTTTATTCACAATCCACAAACATAGTACTGACCACAGGGGTTTGAAATACAACCAATCAATATATTACAACACATACAATGTAAGTACAGCAGCAAATGGGACACAATGGGACCATAGAAACACACCCAGCATATTCCTCCCCTCTGTCTAGGAGATAATTGAGTCAATTTCTGTGTCTACACAACTATCTCCTAAGCTGAAAAGTTACACTTCTTATAAATTGTTACAACTTTGTGAGTTTACATTGTACATACATATAACTTATATCACTTTAACCAGTATAACTTGGGGACAAACCTATCCAAAATTCACTCGAATAGGTTCAGGGGTTTAAAAGTATCTTAAAGGGCCGTAATCCAGGGGCAGGAGGCTGGCAAACAGCCCCCTCCAAAACACTGTGGCGAAGTGGCTTTTGCCACAATACCCCTGCGGTGTTCTGGGAAAGATATTCAAATGACACTCCTAAATCTGAAGGCAGTAGATGCTGGACATGAAATGAGCATGTTGAGGCTGGAAGGCACCCTCCTATGGGTGCTGTGCTCCACCTACTGTTAACCTGCACCTGGTTGTATATTCCAATGGCTCCGGTCTCATTTCTGTACATTTCATATCATGTTTTCTATATCAGGGTTATTTCTTGATTTCAGATTATACAAATTTTCTGGACCTTGTGACATATTACAAGGGCTCAGGTCTCCTTTTAGTGGATTCCATCCCATGTTTTCTAGATTCATTCAGGATCTCAGTTGACAGTGGGGGACATGATGGCACAGAGGACTGGCACTGGGGGAGCTGATGGCGCTGAAGACTGATGGCGGGGGGGGGGTCATGAGTTTTTATAAAAAGAAAATGTTCTTTATTTTTTTCATCTGTGGATCTCAGTTTATACCAATTTTCTAGACCTTGTGATCTATTATAAGGGCTCAGGTCTCCTTTCTTTTGATTCCCTGCGATGGAGAGTTCACATGAGAGATATTGTATGCAAGGCCATGCACCTGTGGTATTGTGGGAAAGACATTCAAATTAGTGATCCTTATAGGGATGAGCGAACCCGAACCCCATTGAAGTCAATAGGGACCCAAACTTTGGGGCTGTAAAATAGCTGTACAATAGTCATAGAAAGGACTAGAGGGCTGCAAAGTGGGGGTAAGAGCAGGACAGCTGCCCTACAAACAAATATGCATAGCAAAATGACTTAAAATAACATAGTATTGAACCAGCAGGCGGAGGTCCAAGTGGAGTAGGATGTTGAGGAGGCTGGGGATGTGGTGGTGTAAATGGAAGAGGCGGAGGAGGAAACCAGAACTGTTTTTTGTGTTTGTATTCATAAACTTTTTTATTTTTTGTAATTCTGTGTATGACCTTATAGCCATTTTTGGGGTGCGGCCGGTATACTTCTCTACGGCCAATATAAGACATAATAATCTTGAGCCAGGAGGGGGAGGTGAACATGGTGGTGTAGGTGGAAGAGGCGGTGGAGGTAGCCAACCTTGTGTGTGTTTGTTACTGGCACATGTTTGGGGGGCATCTATGGGGCCACTTCTTACTGGAACATACTTCTTACTGGCACATTATTGGGGGGCTCTATGGTGGTAATTCTTACAGGCACTATGGAGTCATCTACTGAGGCCACAAAGGGGTATTTCATATGGGGGCTCTGTACAGGGGCATTTTATACTGGTACATTATGGGGGGCACTAGGAGGAAGGCTGGAGAGGAGCACAATGGGGGCACTATATAGGGGTATTTTATACTGGCACATTATGGGGACATTAGCTCAACTGGGGGCATTAAAAGGGGGTATTTCTTGCATGGCAGACATTATAAGGGGCATTTTTGTACTGTCACATTATAAGGAGAATTATTACTACTGGCGGGGCATTATGGTGGGCTTTATTACTACTGGGGGTCTATGGGGAACATGATTACTAGTATGGGCACTATGGGAGCATTATTACTTCTGGGGCACTGTAGGAGCACCATTACTACCATGTGTGCTCTAGCAGAGAATAATTCCTATTGGTGGGACTTTTGGGAGCACTATTACTGTAAGAGCACCTTGGCACAGTATCTGCTTACCACAAATATTTTTGGGGGATGTTATGTTTACACTATTAGTGTCAGGGGCACTATTTGCTGGGTGCTTTTTTTTTTTTTAGGGCACTGTGTGCCAATAATTATTGAAGGGGTGCTATCTGCATGGTCCTAATAATATTAGGGGGTTTATCGGTTTCTGCAGTATAGTATTGGGGGGCACAGTATTGGGGGCACTATCTGTGTGGTATCAGTATTATCAGGGGGATTATCTGTTTCTGCAGTATAGTATTGGGGAGCACGGCAGGCAGAGTACTAGAGGTGGTAGAATGATTTTTTCCAGAAGATGGGAGGATGATGGAAAAGTAGTAAACTAAGTTTTTTTGGTCAAACTGCAGTGACGAGAAATGGCTGAAAAATGGTGGTCTGGTCTGAAAGGAGAAGATGAGGAAAAAGAACATCTACATGAGAGGAGATGTCACTGGATGTAAGGTATGAGGCGCTGTATTACCCTGTATGTTCTGTAGTGAGGGGAGGGGGATATAGAATTTGGCCCACCCTGCCGCATCCAGCCTCAGACTTCAGGTCACACTGTGCGTGTTCTGAATTCTGGGGGCTCACACCCATCTACTATGTTATCTGTATTCAGAGAGATATCACTGTTATCTGTGGTGTTACGTATCTACTACATTATCTGTAAATAAAGGGGCGTGGCCACAGGTGGGGGGTGCAATACTTGGCTTGCCCCGGGTGCTGGCAACCCACGCTACGCCACTGGCTAGGTCCCTTAAGAGATGGTTAGGACAGTTGGAGGCTTTCCAAAAAAGGATTCTTTCCCTCGCTCAGTCCGTAAGGATGAGAGCAAGAACCACAGCCTTATCTGTTACAGCCAAGGGCTCTGTGGTTGAAGTCTTGGATTAGCAATGTCTGTTCTAAAATGAACTTCTCTAGTCTTCTCTTTCATCTGGGTTTATTATTCGGTCAAGACCTAGAAAGAATCTTGGAATAAGCCTCAGACTCCAGAAAATGCTTTCAAGGGGTGACAGTAAAAAAAAAAAAGCTTCCCTTTTGCAAATTATTATTTTTGGATACTCTTTTATATGAAGATTCTTTTTATATAGAAGATATTCGACAAGATGGTCACATGATGTATGCGGGTACAGATCTACATATAGGAGAATGATATGTGGGGAGGATACACAGTGTGATACAGATCAGAGATGGTCACATGATGTAAAGGGTACAGATATACATATAGGAGAATGATATGTGGAGAGGATACAGTGTGATACAGATCAGAGATGGTCACATGATGTAAAGGGTACAGATATACATATAGGGGAATAATATACAAGGAGGATACAGTGTGATATACATCAGACATGGTCACATGATGTATGAGGGTACAGATATACATATAAGAGAATAATATACAAGGAGGATACAGTGTGATATACATCAGACATGGTCACATGATGTATGAGGGTACAGATATACATATAAGAGAATAATATACGAGGAGGATACAGTGTGATATAGATCAGAGATGGTCACATGGTGTAAAGGGTACAGATACATATAGGAGAATGATATGTGGAGAGGATACACAGTGTGATATAGATCAGAGATGTCACATGATGTATGAGGGTACAGATATACATATAGGAGAATGATATGTGGAGAGGATACAGTGTGATATAGATCAGAGATGGTCACATGATGTATGAGGGTACAGATATACATATAGGAGAATGATATGTGGAGAGGATACACAGTGTGATATAGATCAGAGATGGTCACATGATGTATGAGGGTACAGATATACATATAGGAGAATGATATGTGGAGAGGATACAGTGTGATATAGATCAGAGATGGTCACATGATGTATGAGGGTACAGATATACATATAGGAGAATGATATGTGGAGAGGATACACAGTGTGATATAGATCAGAGATGGTCACATGGTGTAAAGGGTACAGATACATATAGGAGAATAATATACAAGGAGGATACAGTGTGATATAGATCAGAGATGGTCACATGATGTATGAGGGTACAGATATACATATAGGAGAATGATATGTGGAGAGGATACAGTGTGATATAGATCAGAGATGGTCACATGATGTATGAGGGTAAAGATATACATATAGGAGAATGATATGTGGGGAGGATACAGTGTGATATAGATCAGAGATGGTCACATGATGTATGAGGGTAAAGATATACATATAGGAGAATGATATGTGGAGAGGATACACAGTGTGATACAGATCAGAGATGGTCACATGATGTAAAGGGTACAGATATACATATAGGAGAATAATATACAAGGAGGATACAGTGTGATATACATCAGACATGGTCACATGATGTAAAGGGTACAGATATACATATAGGAGAATAATATACAAGGAGGATACAGTGTGATATACATCAGACATGGTCACATGATGTATGAGGGTACAGATATACATATAGGAGAATAATATACAAGGAGGATACAGTGTGATATAGATCAGAGATGGTCACATGATGTAGGAGGGTACAGATATACATATAGGAGAATAATATACGAGGAGGATACAGTGTGATATAGATCAGAGATGGTCACATGATGTATGAGGGTGGGCACACACCGTCAGATGGTCACGCGATCTATCAGCAGGGGCGGGGCAGTAAGGATTGACGTAGTTACTTGTGTCGGTGTAACGTTACATTACCCTACTTCGTGAGATTTCCCTACCTCCTAACTTCTGGTCGCACCGCTTAAAACGTGAGGAGGCTTTCCTGAGTTTTGACGATATGCGCTAACGGACAGTTTATGGAAAATCTCAGCGGAGTTCAGCTGCACACCGGGACACTGTGCATGTGCCGGAGAGCCTCAGTAGGGAAATATTACGGCCCAGTGCGGAAACGCGGCTAACTCCAGAAGATCCATCCGCTCTCCGCGCCTGCGCAGTGTGGGGGTAGGGAGATCTCATGGCAATATTTTCTGTTAAATATATTTATAAATCCATAATTATTTATCTATAAATTTATCTACACATTGCCTAGTGAGAACTCATGGCCATATTTTCTGTTAAATTATTTATTTAACAGAAAATATTGCCTTGAGATCTCCCTACCCGCACACTGCGCAGGCGCGGAGATCGGATGGATCTTCTGGAGTTAGCCGCGCTTGCGCACTGGGCCGTAATATTTCCCTACTGAGGCTCTCCGGCGCATGCGCAGTGTCCCGGTGTGCAGCTGAACTCCGCTGAGATTTTCCATAAACTGTCCGTTTGCGCATGCGCAGATCGTCAAAACTCAGGAACGCCTCCTCACGTCATCAGCGGAAGTAAGGAAATCTCACGAGATAGGGTAATGTAACGTTACATCGGCGCCGTTTACTGACGTCATATCTCGGCGCCGGATGTGTGGTTTTGCTGAGGTGGAAATGTTTTGCAGTCATGGCGGTAAGAACTCTATTTCTGAGAGCGAAGGGGTTAATTTTCTAGCGGGAACATTTTGTAGACCACTGGGTGGTGCCGGGCAATGTATTTTATTAGTGAAATGTGTTATCTGTGACCTGTCCCTGAATTTACCTCCATGTGCCCAGCGACCTGTCACTGAAATTACCCCCATGTGACCAGCGACCTGTCCCTGAAATTACCCCCATGTGACCTGCCTCCTGCTCTTTATTTACCCTTTCTGACCATTATCATGCACCTGAATTACCCCCCATGTGACCAGCGAGCTGCTTCTGAATTACCACCTGTGACCAGCTCCTGAATTACCACCCCATGTGACCAGCGAGCTACCCCTGAATTACCACCTGTGACCTGCTCCTGAATTACCCCCCATGTGACCAGCGAGCTGCTTCTGAATTACCACCTGTGACCAGCTCCTGAATTACCCCCCCCATGTGACCAGCGAGCTGCCCCTGAATTACCACCCCATGTGACCAGCGAGCTACCCCTGAATTACCACCTGTGACCTGCTCCTGAATTACCCCCCATGTGACCAGCGAGCTGCTTCTGAATTACCACCTGTGACCAGCTCCTAAATCCCCCCCCCCCCCATGTGACCAGCGAGCTGCCCCTGAATTACCACCCCATGTGACCAGCGAGCTACCCCTGAATTACCACCTGTGACCTGCTCCTGAATTACCCCCCCATGTGACCAGCGAGCTGCCCCTGAATTACCACCCCATGTGACCAGCGAGCTACCCCTGAATTACCACCTGTGACCTGCTCCTGAATTACCCCCCCCCCCCCTTGTGACCAGCCCCTGAATTACCACCTGATACCAGTAGTGTGCTGCTGAATTAGCTCTTGTGATCAGCTAACTACTCTTTAAAGGGAATGCGTCATCAGATAATGTAAAAACATGATTTAAACAAAAGATTAACATATTTTGAAAGATATATATTTTTTTTTTATGGTTATTTAAAAAATTTCCATGTCAATATCTATATTTAAACCAATAACATAAATTCCGCCAGCCACTTCTTGGTCTGTACTGATTAGGGCTGCAACGAGTACTCGACTAAATCGAGTAATTCGACACAAAAAAATTCGCATCGAGGGTTCGTTTGTGTCAAGTGACCACAGAGCGGGAGTAAAGCGCTTGCTATTACTCCCGCTCCATGGTCTCCCGCTGCGCTTGGAATACTCACCTTTCCAACAGGGGGCCTCCGGACACTCCACAGCACGTCCATGGTCCCGCGCCGCACTGATGCGCTGTGTGATGTCAGGCGCAGAGCAGTGCGGAACAATGGAGTGTCGGCGGCGCCCCTGCTGGAAAGGTAAGTTGGTGCAACCAAGTCCGGGCGCCCGGAGTGCACAGCGTCATGGCAACCAATGAACCTGTACACTCTGGGTGTCAGGAGGATCAGGGGGGAGAGCTGCTGGCACAATGGGGAGAGAGTTGATGGGGCGGGGGCAGGCTGAAGGCATCGGGGGATAGTGGAGCTGATGGCACGGGGGGGGGCGAGCTGGGGGGAACGAAGGGTGTTGGACTGAGTTTTTATAAAGGGAAAAAAGTCTATTAATTCATTTTTTCTTATTAGAGTACTCAATTAATTGTAAAAAAAAAATCTATAGAATACTCTATTTCCAAAATAATCGTTTACTGCAGCCCTAGTACTGATCTCTTCACTGCAGGTATATACACTACTCACAAAGTTAGGGATATTTGACTTTCGGGGGAAATTTATGGAAAACTTAAGTTCCAGCTCCAGTGATGTTATATCATGAAAGTCGGGCTTTTAAGTAGAAGCAGCGATAGTAATTTGCTCATCTCAGAAGCCGACCCCAGTGCTGGGTATACCGGCACAAAATGTCAGCGTCTCAGGAACTTGTCCTGTGGCCTTGAGCATCAATTCCAGCTTGACAACAACGTCCCCTGCCATTCAAAAGGCGCCTTATTGTCTGCTGAGACATGGCATCCCACCCTTCTTGGGGTTGATGAGGTTCTGGGGTACAGAGTTACGAGCCTCTACACGGTGACTACACTGATCCCATAGGTTTTCAATGGGATTCAGGTCTGGACGAAGTGCAGCCACTCCATTTGAGGTCCCCCAGTCTCAGCAGCTGTTCCCTAATGATGGGACCTTGATGCTGGCAAACTGTCCTCCATGGAGATGACATTAGGCCGGTGTTGTTCCTGCAGAGGCACAATGACTGGATTAATGGTGTTCTTCAGGTAGTCTGGGCTGTCACTGGACCATTCACAGTGTAGGGCAGTTCTGTACTGAATAGACACATCTGCCCACACAGTGACACCACCACCACCAAAGGCTCGTCTGGTGATCACAGTGGCTGATGCACAACGTTCTGCTTGACGTCTCCAACATCGTTGGTGGCCATCATTTTTGCTCACTGTGAATAGACTCATCAGTGAACAGCACTGAGGCCACTGGTCCTTCGTCCAGCGTAGATGCTCACTGACCTAGGCAAGACGATGCCACCTGTGCCTTGTGGTGCGGTCAGGTACCCTGCAGGTTGTCTAGTACGCAGACCACGCTGATGTAAACTGTTTCCAATGGTCTAGAGCACAGTGTGACTATAATGTACCGGTATACAGAGCACACTGACTATATTGTCACTCTGTGCACTGTATACCGGTACATTATAGTCGGCGTGATCTGTAGCACACTTGGTAAGGAAGCAGTTTTCTACCTTAAACTCATGAGTTCAAGTGGTGGGGTAGCAGCAGAAGACTGATGTATTTATTAATTGGAGATTTTCCTAGCTATGGTCCTGGAAAATATAGATTTTATGAAGGACACGAGGCGAACATTATGCGTTACTTTCTTTTTACTGAATCCACAGCTAAAGAGTTAAACATTAATACATGAAAGAAAAAACTTGTTTAGGTACAACCTAGTGTGATTGGACATATGGTAACCAATAAGGATGTACCAAAGAGCATATAAGTAACATGAGGACAAACTCCGCCCTCTTTCTTCAGTAGTATGATAACCATTAAATAATGAGGGTCGCAGGAACAGGAATTTCTCTGTATCAATTGATAGTAGACCTTCGGGTATGGAGAGTGAATGTCAAGAATTCAGAAGATTCTCGTGGAATGTTCTTATTCGGAGGTGAGGTAGACGACGGATATTTCCTAGAAGCTTGAACTCTTCTTTTCTATTGATAAGCTGGAAAATGTATACGAGATAAGAGTATAGGGATGGGTTAAATAGGGTGGGATAATGCTTGCCTCGTGTCCTTAATAAAATCTATTTTCCAGCACCATAGCTAGGAAAATCTCAAATTTTATCACAGGACACGAGGCCAACCTCGGAATCGTCCCTGAGTACTCTTGCCTGATCCTCTACTACTGTCTGCTGTCGACCCGGATGCCTCCACCCCGCCTTTTTCCTTGCGGTCTCCCGCTACTGTACACTGCCCGGTGCCCTCCCACGCAGGTGAGCTAGCACCCCTAACACCGAGATCCGTCAAAAGAGTTAATGTCTATTCCATGTGAAGAAGTGCCAGTGATATGGAATCTGCCAGGATCAGAATATCGTCCAAATATATAATGAGGCGTACTCCACGGGAGCGGAGGGAGGCTACTACCGGTTTCATTAACTTGGTGAAACACCAAGGGGCTGAAGGGAAGGCAGGTAAATAGGCATTTCTGATTTTCTCAAACAAATTGGAGAAATGGTTGGGAAGGATGGCCTGGTACAGTGAGATAGGCATTCTTCAGGTCTATTTCTGTTAACCAATCGTTTTTCAATAAAAGGTCGTGAAGTAAGTAAATTCCTTCCATTTTGAAGTGTCTGTACTGTATGAAATTGTTAGGCGTAAATTTATTACTGGGCGGAATCCGCCGTCTTTCTTTTTGACCAGAAACAGGTTACTCAGAGACCCCGGGGAATGTAAGGGGATTTGAATTATTGCCTGTTTGGAATGTAATTCCTTGATTTCTAGGTCTATTAATAATCGATCTTCGGTCAAAAATTGAATGGGATGAGGGAGGTGTGACTGTGTTGGACAGGACACGAAGTCTAGTTGGAAGCCCTGGACTGTATTGAGGATCCAATAGTCTGTAGAAATCATAGCCCAATGATGGATAAAATGTCGGAGTCTGCCTAGGGTATGAGAGAATGTGGACTTACCGCCAGGTGTTCTTGAGCGTGTGAAACCGCGTTGTCCTCGGCCACACCAGGATCGCCCCCGATAGGGGAAGAGCGGTGAAGGTGGGTTAGGTGGAGCGGTGAATGCTGTTCTCTCAGACTGATAGGAACCTCTGTTATTATATCTCTGGTATGCCCGGCCGAGAAAGCGGCCCCTATTTCCTTTCCCGGCCCGAGAGAAAACCTTATTTTGAAATACTTTCTTCCGGCTGGTTTGTGCCCAGTCAAGGGAGAATAATCCCACATATTTATTAATTTCTTTTATTAACAGTTCTCCGAAGAGAGAGCCGTGTGTGGTAGGTTCTGGTTCTGAGGTAGCTAATTGGGATAATTGAGGGTCTAATCGCATTAGCACTGAACGGCGTCTTTCCGCACAGAGAGCGGCATTGGCATTGCCGAACAGTACCATGGCTCTTTTGAGCCCAACCTTTCATGGTGGGTATATCAATAGCAGTACCAGAGACTGCTGCCTCTTCAGTCAAATTAAGTATTTTGGTAAGAGGTCCCAAAACATCCAGTAATTTTATCTTGGCACACTCAAAATGAGCGATCTATCCCCTTCTTGGGGGTTTTTCCTGATTATTATTATTTTTTTTTTTTAACAGGTATTTGGTAAGGATGCCATCTATATCGGGAGTAGCAGCTGCGTTTCCCGGTAATGTAGGTCGTGGGCATTCAGCTTTTAATTTATTTCTGGCAGTACGGTCTAGCCCTTTTTTGATCCATAGGGAGATAAATTGTTGGATCTGTGGATTAGGAACCCACTCTCCTGAACGGGGATGTTTAATTAAAGAGGGGTCGAAAAAAGGAGTCCCCGTGCCATCTAAAATTAGAGACTCTGATAAAGGAGGATCTTGGGAGCCATTTTCATCTGATTTTCTCCCAGGTCACAATAGCCCTCATTATCTGAACTATCGGACTGATCTAGAGAAGACCTGTCTGAAGACTCCATATAGGAGTCTGGTTTAAGTCTTTTAACGGCAGTCCGAGCCTGTTTATATGTATCGTCCTCACGGGCGGAGGGTCTTGGATGCATAGTATGAGCATCAGTATGGGTACTGCACAATTGTCGTGACTCATTTTGCTTGACCTTTCCCGGTACGGGCAGACTTTGTCTGTTTGTTGGGAATATGATCGCCATTCAGTAACTGCTGTTTGAGGGCAGGTTTATGCGATATTTTAAAACCTATAGCCAATTTAGTTGTAGAATCAGTTGTCGACCAAAACACCTCAGATGGGGTTTATGGTGTATTTTGTGGGGATTTTTGGGGTTCCGATTGGGCAATCGCCATAGCGACAGATCTGGAAATTGTCTCTTGTACAGATGACATAGCTGAGCGCATAACTTCTTGTACAGAGCGTGACAGACTGATTAACTAAATCTTGGATTTGTTCTCCAGACATAAAGTCTGTATCTTTGTCTTGATTTGGGGCAGACATGACTGAATATATAAATATATAAGGGGTAATGTAGCCACAAATTTTTTCAGTTATAGTGAGGTAATATATATAAACTAATTATCTGTAACTGTTATAATATATAAGGGTATATCAACTGTTTTTCCTCAGGTGAGGTATTCAAAAGTTTAGAATTATAGCTGCGACGTCACCGTAACCGGGCTGCTTGGAATCGCTGTTTATGTGAGGTCTGACAGAAAAGAATATGTGGAAGATGATAATCGGGGGTAACTTAGAAGGAATAGTGAAGTGGAGTAAATATACTCTTTAGAGCAGCAGAGAAATAGAGATAAAAGTAAATATGAATAACCATGAGTAAATGCCAATTTTTTTTTTCACTTAGCTTGTTATCACTGTGGACGCAGCTAAAGAAAGAGGGCGGAGTTTGTCCCCATGTTACTTATATGCTCTCTGGTACATCCTTATTGGTTACCATATGTCCAAGTCCAATCACACTAGGTTGTACCTAAACAAGTTTTTTCTTTCATGTATTAATGTTTAACTCTTTAGCTGCGGATTCAGTAAAAAGCCTCGTGTCCTGTGATGGAATCTAGGGCTGCAGCTAACTATTTGAATAATCTATTAGTTGTCGATTTTAATTTCATCGTTTAATCGGGTAAAATGACAAAAAAAAAGGGGGGTTTATATGATTTTACTTGAAAAATTATGTTCAAAGGCCATATTAAAACAAATTTTGGATAATGCTATTATGGGGGGCATCTGTGGATGGCGCTGTTATGGGGAGGGGGATCTGTGGATGGCGCTGTTATGGGGAGGGGGATCTGTGGATGGCGCTGTTATGGGGAGGGGGATCTGTGGATGGCGCTGTTATGGGGAGGGGGATCTGTGGATGGCGCTGTTATGGGAGGGGGGATCTGTGGATGGCGCTGTTATGGGGAGGGGGGATCTGTGGATGGCGCTGTTATGGGGAGGGTGATCTGTGGATGGCGCTGTTATGGGGAGGGGGGATCTGTGGATGGCGCTGTTATGGGGAGGGGGGATCTGTGGATGGCGCTGTTATGGGGAGGGGGGATCTGTGGATGGCGCTGTTATGGGGAGGGGGGATCTGTGGATGGCGCTGTTATGGGGAGGGGGGATCTGTGGATGGCGCTGTTATGGGGAGGGGGGATCTGTGGATGGCGCTGTTATGGGGAGGGGGGATCTGTGGATGGCGCTGTTATGGGGAGGGGGGATCTGTGGATGGCGCTGTTATGGGGAGGGGGGATCTGTGGATGGCGCTGTTATGGGGAGGGGGGATCTGTGGATGGCGCTGTTATGGGGAGGGGGGATCTGTGGAGGGCGCTGTTATGGGGAGGGGGGATCTGTGGATGGCGCTGTTATGGGGAGGGGGGATCTGTGGATGGCGCTGTTATGGGGAGGGGGGATCTGTGGATGGCGCTGTTATGGGGAGGGGGGATCTGTGGATGGCGCTGTTATGGGGGGGGGGGATCTGTGGATGGCGCTGTTATGGGGGGGGGGGATCTGTGGATGGCGCTGTTATGGGGAGGGGGGATCTGTGGATGGCGCTGTTATGGGGAGGGGGGATCTGTGGATGGCGCTGTTATGGGGAGGGGGGATCTGTGGATGGCGCTGTTATGGGGAGGGGGGATCTGTGGATGGCGCTGTTATGGGGAGGGGGGATCTGTGGATGGCGCTGTTATGGGGAGGGGGGGGGGATCTGTGGATGACACTATAGCATCTTATGCTATGTCATCCACAGAATCCCCCTCCACATAGCAGTGCACAGATCCCCCTCCCCATAACAGCCCCGGCCCCGCTGCTCACAGCAGACTATTCTGGCAGTAACTTCTACTCAGCGCATCTTTATTACCTTTACAATGAAGCTCAGGTAACAGGCAGAGCGGGCGGCGGTGTAACTTCTCACGTGACGCACCTGCTCCGCCCACTTTATGAATGGAGCAGGCGCGTCGAGTGAGTGACGTTACGCCGCCGCCCGCTCTACCTGTTACTGAAGCTTCATTGTAAAGTAATAAAGATGCGCTGAGTAAAAGTTCAAGGATCTGCAGGCATAGCGCCTGACCGCCCGCATAGCAACGAATCGTCTGATTCCGAATATTATCGATAACGTTGATTAATCGTTGCAGCCCTATAGTAATCGCACAAATGTTCTGGAGCAAATACTAATATATATATTTCTCTCTCAGGGTTCCAGATGGTGACAAATGGTCGCCAATGCGACTTAGAATTTACAAATGGCGACAAGACCCGCCGCCGCAGCTCTGCAGTTAAATATAGCGGCAGGGCACAGGAGCTGATAGTTCTCTGCCCCGCTGCTGATGTTCTTCTCAGCAGCGCAGTGGAGGAGTCTCTCCCTCCCCCCCCCCCCCCTGTGCTGCCGCTGCCAATAAGAGACGGGAGGGGCTGTGCCACTGCGCCACCAATGAAGAGAACTGACCTGTTAATACAAATCCCTCTGACAGGGAGCTGCGATCAGCGACAGTTGAGTTAACCCTTCAGGTGCGGTACCTGAGGGGTTAACTGCAGCGGATCGCAGTTCCCGTCATAGAGGTCGGGTGCCGGCTATTTGGTTCCGGCACCCACCTCCTGTATTTGTATTAACAGGTCAGTTATCTTCATTGGTGGCGCAGTGCCAACGAGGGTTAAAAATAAAAATGAACTCGCCACCTCCAATTGATCGCGTAGCTGCCGGTCTCCTGTTCTTTCTTCAGGTCCATTACCACTGTGATGGATCATGTGATGTACCATGTGATGAGCACAGAAATGTCACCTCAGGTCCTTTGACAGGTCCTGAAGAAATAATAGGAGACCGGCAGCTATGCGATCAATTGGAGGAGGTGAGTTCATATTTTTTTATATTTTTTTTAACTCTTGACCTTCTAATAAGCATTCTGTATTAAAGAATGCTATTATTTTCGCTTATAACTATGTTATAAGGGAAAATAACAGTGAATAGACTTTCATCCTAGCAACCATGCGTGAAAATCGCACCGCATCCACACTTGCTTGCGATTTTCACGCAGCCCCATTAACTTCTATGGGGCCTGCGTTGCGTGAAAAACGCACAACATAGAGCATGCTGCTATTTTCACGCAACGCACAAATGATGCATGAAAATCACTGCTTGTGCACAGCCCCATAGAAATGAATGGGTCCGGATTCAGTGCGGTTGCAATGCGTTCGCCTCACGCATTGCACACACGCAGGAATCTTGCCCATGTGAAAGGGGCCTAAGGGTGGATAGGACAAGGGTTCCAGCCCCTAAGGGGGCTAATAGTAAGTAAAAAAAACAAACACTAAGGCTACTTTCACACTTTCTGTCGCCGGAACTGCCTGCCGGATCCGCCGATCTGGAGGTGACTGAAAGCATTTGTGAGACTCATGCGGATCCATCTCACAAATGCATTGCAAGAACAAATCCATCTCTTCACTTGTCATGCGGACAGACGGATCCGTCTTCTATCTTTTTACACATTTTTACCGGTCGGCGCATGCGCAGACCGGAAGGACTGATCCGACATTCCGGTATTTTGAATGCTGGATCTGGCACTAATGCGTTCCTATGGGGAAAAATGCCGGATCCGGCATTCAGGCAAGTCTTCAGTTTTTTTCGCCGGAGATAAAACCGTAGCATGCTATGGTTTTACCTTTTTGCCTGATCAGTCAAAACGACTGAACTGAAGACATCCTAAACGGATTAGGGTACTTTCACACTTGCGTTTTTCTTTTCCGGCATAGAGTTCCGTCACAGGGGCTCTAAACTGGAAAAGAACTGATCAGTTTTATCCCCATGCATTCTGAATGGAGCGTAATCCGTTCAGGATGTCTTCAGTTCAGTCGTTTTGACTGATCAGGCAAAAGAGAAAACCGCAGCATGCTACGGTTTTCTCTCCGGCGAAAAAAACTGAAGACTTGCCTGAACGCCGGATCCGGCATTTTTTCCCATAGGAATGTATAAGTGCCGGATCCGGCATTCAGAATGCCGGATCCGTCCTTCCGGTCTGCGCATGCGCAGACTGAAAAAAAGGTGAAAAAAATAAATGACGGATCCGGCATTTCAATGCATTTTTTCGACTGATCAGGCATTTTTAAGACTGATCAATCAGTTGGCATACGTTTTGCCTGATCCGGCAGGCAGTTCCGGCGACGGAACTGCTTGCCGGATCTCTCTGCCGCAAGTGTGAAAGTACCCTTACTCTCCATTCAGAATGCATGGGGATATGCCTGATCAGTTCTTTTCCTGTATAGGGCCCCTGTGACGGAACTCTATGCCGGGAAAGAAAAACGCTAATGTGAAAGTACCCTGAAAGGGGTATTCCCATCTTGCTAAATCAGCCTGAGCTGCAGGTACAGCAGAATTCACTTCCTAGTTTTCTGCTGCTAAGGCTGGGCGGGCTTATGCAGCTAGAGTGAAGGCCGGCCACACCTCCTTATGACATCACACTGAAAGCTGAGTCCTGCATGCTAGTTCATGTGAAGAGTGACTCATCAGTCTGGCAGCCTGCAGTGTCTGAGGCCCCTCCCCCTGCTGGGGAATCATCAGAGAGCCATGTGAAGTGAGCTCAGTGTACAGTAACACGTGGCTGTTCTGCAGTTTTACCCACAATCTCTGTCTGATCTTTTACAAACCCATTCTGTGCATCAAAAACTATAAATTCCATATTATAGATTAGCTCAAAAGCTTGACAACCCCCACCAGCACTGATGCAGATTTGTTTCCATTACAGCTGTACTCCAGTTGTGTATAAACCTTACACTATGTATCTTTATAGATGCATATACAGCTCAGCTACATGTGTCTTCTCCAGTCCCCTAACATCACTTTGGCTGAATGGCTTCCTATACAGCCCTGCTACATCTTTATTCTACTCCCCCACTAGCACTGTGTCTGAAAAGCTTGATATACAGCTCTGCTACATCTGTCTGTTTATCTCTTCAACCAGCACTGTCAGAACAGCTGCATATTCAGCTCTGCTAGATCAGTTTCTCTCCACCAGCATTGATGCTGACCCGACACATATACAGCTCTGCTACATATATTTCCTTCCCGATTAGAACTATGGCTGAACAGCAGCATATTCAGCTGTGCTACATCCATCAGTCCCCCCATAAGCCACCATAGGCACAGTTATACACAGCAGCGCAGCCCTGATCTCCTCACCATTAACTGAGATCAGGGCTGAACTCTGAAAAACCGGACAGCTCCCCTCCTCCTCCTTCTACACTATTCTCCGATGCGCTGATCTATAATTATCTGTGCCGCGTTTAGAATGGAGCCGCGCATGCGCGGCTCTGTTTCAGATGCGGCACAAAGGAATATAGATCTGCGCGGCCGCCCGGAGCCGTGCTCGTTCGCGCTTGCGATGGAGGAGGCCACTGGATGCCGGAGTTCTTCTGCGCAAGCGCGCCCCATGGATGCGAGCTGTGGCTGTATCCATGGGCAGTAGGGCTGCACGATATATCGCAAAAATAATCGAATCGCGATAATCGCCAAATGCTATATGGCGATTCGGCCGACCCGAAAATGCCGCGATGATATATGAAGGGGTCCCTATTGATAAAATGGCCTCTCTCCTATTGATAAAATGGCCAGCCTCTGTACTTACTTTCACGATGAATGCACTGCAGCGAGCGAGCCGGCCGGCGCGTGACTGACGTCACTTAGTCACGTTCCTGCTTCCTGAATTAAGTGGGAGGAGCGTGACAGTGACGTCAATCATGCGCCGGCCGGCCCGCTCGCTACCGTGCATTCATAGTGAAAGTGAGTACAGAGGCTGGCCATTTTATCAATAGGAGAGTTATGTGCGCAGTTTAGGACACATGAGGGGACACATAGGGCCATGAGGGGGACCAGCATAAGATGCTATATGTGTGTCTTATGCTGGCTCCCCTCATGGCCCTATGTGTCATAGCACACATCCCCTATAACAGCGTCCTCCACAGATCCCCCACATAACAGCGTCCTCCACAGATCCCCCACATAACAGCGTCCTCCACAGATCCCCCACATAACAGCGTCCTCCACAGATCCCCCACATAACAGCGTCCTCCACAGATCCCCCACATAACAGCGTCCTCCACAGATCCCCCACATAACAGCGTCCTCCACAGATCCCCCACATAACAGCGGCCTCCACAGCTCCCCCACATAACAGCGTCCTCCACAGATCCCCCACATAACAGCGTCCTCCACAGATCCCCCACATAACAGCGTCCTCCACAGATCCCCCACATAACAGCGTCCTCCACAGATCCCCCACATAACAGCGTCCTCCACAGATCCCCCACATAACAGCGTCCTCCACAGATCCCCCACATAACAGCGTCCTCCACAGATCCCCCACATAACAGCGTCCTCCACAGATCCCCCACATAACAGCGTCCTCCACAGATCCCCCACATAACAGCGTCCTCCACAGATCCCCCACATAACAGCGTCCTCCACAGATCCCCCACATAACAGCGTCCTCCACAGATCCCCCACATAACAGCGTCCTCCACAGATCCCCCACATAACAGCGTCCTCCACAGATCCCCCACATAACAGCGTCCTCCACAGATCCCCCACATAACAGCGTCCTCCACAGATCCCCCACATAACAGCGTCCTCCACAGATCCCCCACATAACAGCGTCCTCCACAGATCCCCCACATAACAGCGTCCTCCACAGATCCCCCACATAACAGCGTCCTCCACAGATCCCCCACATAACAGCGTCCTCCACAGATCCCCCCCCCCCACATAACAGCGTCCTCCACAGATCCCCCCCCCCCCACATAACAGCGTCCTCCACAGATCCCCCCCACATAACAGCGTCCTCCACAGATCCCCCCCCCCACATAACAGCGTCCTCCACAGATCCCCCCCCCCCACATAACAGCGTCCTCCACAGATCCCCCCCCCCACATAACAGCGTCCTCCACAGATCCCCCCCCCCACATAACAGCGTCCTCCACAGATCCCCCCCCCCACATAACAGCGTCCTCCACAGATCCCCCACATAACAGCGTCCTCCACAGATCCCCCACATAACAGCGTCCTCCACAGATCCCCCACATAACAGCGTCCTCCACAGATCCCCCACATAACAGCGTCCTCCACAGATCCCCCACATAACAGCGTCCTCCACAGATCCCCCACATAACAGCGTCCTCCACAGATCCCCCACATAACAGCGTCCTCCACAGATCCCCCACATAACAGCGTCCTCCACAGATCCCCCACATAACAGCGTCCTCCACAGATCCCCCACATAACAGCGTCCTCCACAGATCCCCCACATAACAGCGTCCTCCACAGATCCCCCACATAACAGCGTCCTCCACAGATCCCCCACATAACAGCGTCCTCCACAGATCCCCCCCCCCCCCACATAACAGCGTCCTCCACAGATCCCCCCCCCCCCCATAACAGCGTCCTCCACAGATCCCCCCCCCCACATAACAGCGTCCTCCACAGATCCCCCCCCCACATAACAGCGCCCTCCACAGATCCCCCACATAACAGCGCCATACCCGCCGCGTCAGCAGCTCATATGGGAAAATCCAAGCAAATAGACCTCTAGCACAATTCCCTTAAAATATCGCATATCGTTATCGCAATTTTTAGGGCCCTAATCGCAATCGCACAAAATTCCCATATCGTGCAGCCCTAATGGACAGTGAAGATAAACTATTGATTTGGAGAATTAGATTTTTACAAAGAACAGTACTTTTTTTATTTTATTTTTTTATGCTATATATTAGAAAAATGTTCACTTGGGGGGTATACAATTTAATCAAATATGATTATGAAGATGGGAATACCCCTTTAAGTTCTCCTGCAAAATGTCTCGATAAACTTGGGAATTCATTTTTCCTTTGATAGCAATCTGTCCAGGCCCGGACGCCCCAAACCATGTTGGTGTGCTGTGCCTCTTCTCCACACATAGTGTTGTGTGTTTCTTCCAAACAACTCAACTTTGGTGTCATCTGTCCACAGAATATTTTGCCAGTACTGCTGTGGAACATCCAGGTGCTCTTGTGCAAACTGTAAACATGCAGCAATGTTTTTTTTGGACAGCAGTGGCTTCCTCTGTGGTATCCTCCCATGAAATCCATTCTTGTCTAGTGTTTTACGTATCGTAGATTCGCTAACAGGGATGTTAGCATATGCAAGAGACTTTTGTAAGTCTTTAGCTGACACTCTAGGATTCTTCTTCCTCATTGAGCAGTCTGCGCTGTGCTCTTGCAGTCATCTTTACAGGACGGACACTCCTAGGGAGAGTAGCAGCAGTGCTGAACTTTCTCCATTTATAGTCCATTTGTCTTACCGTGGACTGATGAACAGCAAGGCTTTATGAGATACTTTTATAACCCTTTCCAGCTTTATGCAAGTCAACAACTCTTAATCGTAGGTCTTCTGAGAGCTCTTTTGTGCATCATTCACATCAGGCAATGTTTCTTGTGAAAAGCAAACCCAGAACTGTTTTTTTTATAGGGCAGGGCAGCTGTAACCAACACCTCCAATCTCATCTCATTGATTGGACTCCAGTTGGCTGACACCTCACTCCAATTAGCTCTTGCTGATATCATTAGTCTAGGGGTTCACATACTTTTTCTTGCAACTGTATGTGTGTGTGTGTGTGTGTGTGTGTATGTATGTGTATATATATATATATATAATTTTAGTTTTTCTTTTGTTTGTTGACAGCTAAAATGTGTTTATTGTAATTAGTTTTGCTCCATTACATGTTTGTGATTATGAAATAAATGAGGCTTATACTGGTGTCCCAGTGTCCTGATATTCAGAGATGTATCTGTCGATACCAGCGCATTGTACATACCTTCTAATGAAGGTTTCCAGAGAAATTCTTCCCATAGACAACAGTAAGCTTTGTAGCACAACTGGTATGGCCTCTGTCTCTCAAGCAGAAGGTTTGGCGTTTGAGCCTCTCTGGTGACCGTATAAAAGTAGAGACCGGAAACATTTTAAATATCCAGGCGTATCCTCATACACTGTCAGAATGCTAGCAGTGTATGGGGATACTCCCACGGAGGACTATGTATGTGGAAGTAGCCTTATATGGGGTCCGGCAGTGGAGTCCTGAGCAGGAGTGGAGACTTCGGGACGCTACACTGCCACTCCGCCCCTGTGTCTATCTTTCTACTGACCGGATAACTGTATATATATATATATTGATAATTGTTTGTATTTAGCCTAAAGGAAAAGTGGGCACAAAGGGGAAGAAGCAAATTTATGAGGAGAACAAGGAGACACTGAGCTTCTATCTGCGCATCATTCTAGGCGCCATGGTGAGTGCATGACTGCGTGATTGTACTGTACCATGTGACTATACTGTACCGCATGATTATACTGTACAGCGTGACTTACACATGACCTCGTGATTATACTGTACCACATGACTTACGCATGACCCCCGTGATTATACATGACCGCGTGATTAGCCAGGTCCATAAATATTGGGACATCAACACAATTCTAACATTTTTGGCTCTATACGCCACCACAATGGATTTGAAATGAAACGAACAAGATGTGCTTTACCTGCAGACTGTCAGCTGTAATTTGAGGGTATTTACATCCAAATCAGGTGGACGGTGCAGGAATTACAGCAGTTTGCATATGGGCCTCCCACTTGTTAAGGGACCAAAAGTAATGGGACAGAATAATAATCATAAAATCTAACTTTCACTTTTTAATACTTGGTTGCAAATCCTTTGCAGTCAATTACAGCCTGAAGTCTGGAACGCATAGACATCACCAGACGCTGGGTCTCATCCCTGGTGATGCTCTGCCAGGCCTCTACTGCAACTGTCTTCAGTTCCTGCTTGTCCTTAGGGGATTTTCCCTTCAGTTTTGTCTTCAGCAAGTGAAATGCATGCTCAATCGGATTCAGGTCCGGGGATTGACTCGGCCATTGCAGAACATTCCACTTCTTTCTTTTAAACTCTTTGGTTGCTTTTGCACTATGCTTTGGGTCATTGTCCATCTGCCCTGTGAAGCGCCGTCCAATGAGTTCTGAAGCATTTGGCTGAATATGAGCAGATAATATTGCCCGAAACACTTCAGAATTCATCCTGCTGCTTCTGTCAGCAGTCACATCATCAATAAATACAAGAGAAGCAGTTCCATTGGCAGCCATACATGCCCACGCCATGACACTACCACCACCATGCTTCACTGATGAGGTGGTATGCTTAGGATCATGAGCAGCTCCTTTCCTTCTCCATACTCTTCTCTTCTCATCACTCTGGTACAAGTTGATCTTGGTCTCATCTGTCCATAGGATGTTGTTCCAGAACTGTGAAGGCTTTTTGATGTTGTTTGGCAAACTCTAAATCTGGCCTTCCTGTTTTTGGTTTCCATCTTGTGGTGAACCCTCTGTATTCACTCTGAAGTCTTCTTTTGATTGTTGAGTTTGACACACATACACCTACCTCCTGGAGAGTGTTCTTGATCTGGCCAACTGTTGTGAAGGGGGTTTTCTTCACCAGGGAAGGAATTCTTCGGTCATCCACCACAGTTGTTTTCCGTGGTCTTCCGGGTCTTTTGGTGTTGCTGAGCTCACCGTTGCGTTCCTTCTTTTTAAGAATGTTCCAAACAGTTGTTTTGGCCAGGCCTAATGTTTTTGCTATCTCTCTGATGGGTTTGTTGTGTTTTTTCAGCCTAATGATGGCTTGCTTCACTGATGGTGACAGCTCTTTGGATCTCATCTTGGGAGTTGACAGCAACAGATTCCAAATGCAAATAGCAGACTGGAAATGACCTCTGGACCTTGTATCTGCTCATTGTAGTTGGGATAATGAGGGAATAACACACACCCGGCCATGGAACAGCTGAGAAGACAATTGTCCCATTAGTTTTGGTCCCTTAACAAGTGGGAGGCACATATGCAAAGTGTTGTAATGCCTACACCGTTCCCTGATTTGGATGTAAATACCCTCAAATTACAGCTGACAGTCTGCAGGTAAAGCACATCTTGTCCGTTTCATTTCAAATCCATTGTGGTGGTGTATAGAGCAAAAAATTTTAGAATTGTGTCTATGTACCAATATTTATGGACCTGATTGTATACTGTACCATGTGACTATACTGTATTGCGTGAATATACATGACCCTGTGATTATACTGTACCATGTGATTTACACATGACGGTGGGATTGAATTATGTACGTAGGCATGCTGCGTATTTTGGCTGCTCTTGCTTGATGCTGCACGTGTGTGTGTATATATACAGTGATGTCCATTATCTGATTCTTTGCTCTGATTAACGGCCTCTGGTCGCCAGGACCCCAATATTCCAGGAACAGGTATTCCCTAATCTCGTGGCTCCATATAATCAATGACCCAATTAGCCGTGGTCTCTCCACATAAAGCGGCGTGTATGTTTCCAGAATGTACCATGTGACTTCTCTCTCTTTCACACCAGGTGTTGTATGTAGCTGTTTCTCTGGGGATCTTCTACCACTCGTCTACTTTTTGGAGCTGGGTAAGGTCACACATGAAAACCTTTCCTCACTTATAATGGGGGTACATGACAGTAGCTGGAAACAGATGACTGGTGAGAGATTGTATGGTGCCTCACAAATAGCCTGACAGACGGGAGTGAGGAACTCTCTGATTTGCTGAGCTTCAAGCCACAGAGATTAAGGGAGGGGAGGGGAGGGGGGGGGCAGTGACTGCAAGTGGGGTTTTCGAGTACAACTAGGTTTGCCGTGTGGAGGGAGGTTTGAGTTTTATGTATTCTCCTTTGTTTGCTTTATTCTAGCACATTCCTCAATTACAGTGTTAAGGGTTTAACCCTTTCCAGACATGTCTTGTATTTAAAAATGGTGACCCCCCTCGCAAGTGCAGCGTTTGCTGTAGCTGCCAGGGGTCAGCCCTGGGGTCAGCAGCTAGGTATCAGTTAGGAGAAGAGGTAGGAGGAGTGCCAGGGAGGCTAGTCCTGAGCTGCCACACCCTAGTATATATGCCTGTTTGGCTGATATTGGGGAAGCGAGCTCAGGACCAGCGGCAGAGCGTAGCTCCTAGCACCCAGGAGGATGCCTGCTGTAGGAAGGCTGGGAGTAGTAGTGCAGCAAAGATTGGCCAGATGCTGGTGGTGGGTGATTTTGCAGACAGGCAAGGTCATCTGTCGCCAAGACCGTGAATACCAAACGGTGTGTTGTCTTCCGGGTGCTCGGGTTCGGCATATTGTGGATCAGATAGACAGATTGCCGGGTGAGGTAGAGCGGTTACTTGCTGGTAGCCGCCGCATCCTCCTTTCAAAAAAACACCCCCTCCTCCTGTTGATTGACAGGGCCAGCGAGCGCTCTCCTCCTCCGGCTGGCCCCGTCTACAATTCAAATTTCGCGCCTGCGCCTTACGGGTCTTCATGCCGATGACGTCTTCTTTCGGGTTTAGTGGTGACGTCATCGGCGCAGGCGGACTGAGGGAGTTTTGAGGAAGCAAGCGTCCTTCTCTGAGCGCCTGCGCCGAATGAAGACCCGTAAGGCGCAGGCGCGGAATTTGAATTGTAGACGGGGCCAGCCGGAGGAGGAGAGCGCTCGCTGGCCCAGTCAATCAACAGGAGGAGGGTGTGTTATTTGAAAGGAGGATGCGGCGGCTACCAGCAAGTGACCGCCCTACTTGCTGGTAGCGAGGTAATTAACATATTATAAAAGTGCGGTTTTTAAAGAAACTAAACAGAAAAAGATATAAGCACTATAAATTGAATAATCGCACCATAAGGATTTTAATTAGCCCAAAAATGAGAAATGACTTTTGGGGGGTGACAGAAGCCCTTTAACCCTTGCTTTTTTAGTGGAAAAAATTTGATTAAAATGGAAAATCTGCTCAAAAAGTGAAATTCTGAAATTTTCCATTAATTTTTGTGAAACACCTAAAGGGTTAACAAAGTTTGTAAAATCAGTTTTGAATACCTTGAGGTGTTTTAAAGTGATTACCACGTAAAGTCACACATGTCGGATTTGCAAAAAAATTGCCTGGTCAGGAAGGTGAAACCTGGCCCGGGGTTAAAGGGGTTGTCATTTCAGTAAGTGGCTTTTATCATGTAGAGAAAGTTAATACAAACCACCTCCTAATGTACTGTGATTCTCCATATTGCTTCCTTCGCTGGCTGGATTCATTTTTCCCTTACGCCCATGACAGCACCCTTGAGAGACTGCCTCCATCCAGGACAGGAAACAGGAACTTTCATGGAGAGCTCTTAAGGAGGGGCTCTGCCCCTATACCACCAGTTCCTGTTTCCTGCCCTATGGATAGGACATCTATGTGGAGAGCTAGGATCA
This sequence comes from Bufo bufo, assembly GCF_905171765.1. Taxonomy (NCBI): domain Eukaryota; kingdom Metazoa; phylum Chordata; class Amphibia; order Anura; family Bufonidae; genus Bufo; species Bufo bufo. Next base: position 151,262,205 of record NC_053398.1, on the reverse strand, counting down.
GGCTGCAGGAGCCCCTGAGGTGCAACATTTATAGGGGTTACCTGGTGCGACATAAAACTCCACTAGGAAGCGCCTGCTAAGTCTGGGTCCTAGATGTGTTTTGTCGGGCTGGTGTTCCTGGGCAGTCCCAGCATAACTGGGAGGTGATGCTGGCACGCTGGATCCTCCTGGCAGTGTTCAGGAGGTCTGGGGCCTTTTCTCTGCCTTCCTCCCTGGAGGGGCTTACAGTTTTCTTGGCATGCTCTGCGCGTGAACCGGAAGTTGCGAGACGCAACTTTCGGTATTTGGAACACATGTGGCTACAGTGAAGGAGCGTTCTGGAAGTAAGGGGAGGGAGATCCTCTGCTGCAAGGGCCTCATGGGAATGCCGGCAGGGACCTGACCTAGGGTATTTAAACCTTCAGCGTGCGGTCAGAAGGATCCCAGCCAGCCTGCATCTGTGGATCCACTTATTGAAAAACTCTCTATCCCTGTCTGGTACCATGGAGGAATAGTGTAGTCAGCGCGCTGATGTCCAGGAGGGTCATGACGCCAGACCGGTATTCCTGGTGGGGTAAGGGGGTTAATCCACACCTTTTATTTCTTCCTTCAGTGTATAATAGGGGCTTATTCTCTTATTTTAGAATATCAAACAGGGCCCTAGGAAAGCTACCACTAAATCTAAAGGAAGAGAGTGCTGTATGCAAGAAAAAAAGCTCGCTCCTTCATGGTCTAAGTTATGTCAGCATTGTGTGAAAAAGGTGGTAGAGGAGGAATCCCCATCACTACAGAGTATCATAGTCAAATCTGAAGTTTCCGATTCAATGAAAATGTTTAAAAAGTGCTTCCCTTCCTCAGCTTCGGGCAAGCAGGGTCCCTCTAATATAGTATTCGATTCGGAGTCTTCAGATGAGAATGAGCAAGGAGAAATCCTAGAAGATTCAAACTCTTCCTCAGATGAAGAAACCACAGGTAGACCTTTATTTTCCCCTGAGGATACGGATTCTCTGCTCAAGGCTTTTAAAGCCACTGTGAAGGTGGATGAATCTCTGGGACAAAAATCTGTTCAAGATATGTTTGGTGACCTGGGGCACAAAAGATCAAGAGTCTTTCCATTAAACGAAAATCTAAAATATTTAATTCAGAAAGAGTGGAAAAAACCCACCGAAGTTTTTTTATCCCTAGAAATGTTAAAAGAAAATATCCTTTTGAGGAGGGCGAGTCCTCCTTCTGGGATAGGCCTCCTAAATTGGAAGCCCCAATCGCCAAGATTTCTAAATGGTCTGCTTTGCCTTTTGGGGACCTCGGTACCTTTTTAAAGATCAGATGAATAGACGGGCAGAAGTATGGGAGGCCCTCTACGCAGGCATTTAAACCAAATATTGCCGCTACCTCTACTGCCAGGTCTTTAAAGTTATGGCTACAAGAGTTAGAATCCCATATCCAGAATAAAACCTCCAGAGACCAGTTCCTAGGGGTGTTTCCTACCATCTTCAAAGCGGTGGACTTCATTTTGGATGCTTCTGCAGATGCATTAAGATTAAATGCCAGGTCAGCTGCTCTATCTAATTCTGCTAGGAGGGCCATTTGGCTTAAGTCTGGTGACACGGGTTAAAAAAATAAGCTTTGCTCTCTTCTGTGTCAGGCCCACAGACTCTTTACGAAACTGATGGCAGAGGTTATGGCCCACATAAGGGAAAGACATTCTGGTTATTCCTTATTTGGACGATCTTCTAGTGGTGGCAGAATCCAAAGACTTTCTAGAAAGAATAGAAATTCTAGCAAAGCTAGGGTGGCAGATAAACTGGGACAAGTCAAACCTGACCCCTTCCCCGAAAATATTTTGTGTTTTTAGGACCGATCCTGGATTCTGTGAAGCTACGTTGCATCCTCCCTCAGCGCAAGATATCCCAAATAAGAGAAGACGTCCCTGGTAGCCTCAAAATAATTGAACTATCAGGCAAGGGATGGCAGTATTAGGCAGAATGACGTCCACGATACCTGCTGTCAGTTGGACCCTGTTTCACTCCAGGACGCTTCAATGGCAGATTCTAAAAGAGTGGCAGGGATCATTGTCCCCGTTGGATGCCCCACTTCATCTCACCCCTCAGGTGATACAATCCTTAACCTGGTGGCTGGAACCTTCAAATCTCACTCAGGGCCTCTCTTGGGATCTACAGGAGCAAATAACCACGGATGCCAGTCCGACCGGGTGGGGGGCCTATTGTCAGTGGGGGGTTCGGCAGGGTGTGGAGTTCAACAGTCAGGATTCCCAGAATATAAGGGAGTTGAGAGCAGTTCTATTGGCCTCAAGAGAATTCCTACCCAAAATACGAAGAAAGGGAGTAAAAATCTTCTCAGACAGCGGCAGGGTGGTATAGATGGGCCAAATGGTTCTTATCTGCCGACACATTCTATGTTTCTATACTACCTAAACAGGCAAGGAAGGGACAAGGTCAGAAAATTTTATGTCCTTAGCCGCAGACATTTTTTTTTCTCATCATTCCTTATAATCCTTTTGATCAAGGCAGTACACTTAAAGGGAACTGAAAACAACGTGGTGGATTATCTAAGCAGAAACCATTTGGATCAGGGAGAAGTCTTCAGTCAGATAGTGCAGCAGTGGGGCCAACCTCAAGTAGACCTTTTTGCAACGGAACAAAAAATGCAACCTATTCTTTTCTCTAAATCCAAAAGATTTTCCGTCAGGGATAGACTCCTTTTCCCTTCTATGGTCGGATCAGCTTCTGTATGCTTTTCCTCCTCTAAGACTTCTTCTGAGGGTATTACAGAAGCTGAGGCAGGAACAGACTAGGCTCATTCTAATCGCCCCTTTCTGGCCAAGAAGAACGTGGTTCGCTTGGTTGAGGAAGCTTTCTCTTGCAGATCCCTGGATTCTTCTGGACAGGCAAGATCTGTTGTTTCAGGGTCCTGTCTTCCATCCGGAAGTGAGAAACCTTCATCTAACAGCCTGGTGTTTGAAGGGGAAATCCTAGAGCGTAGGGGTCTATCTAAGGAAGTTATATCTACACTTATGTAGGAAACACGAACAAAGGATGAACTGAGACTAGACGGGTATAGTAGCAAAAATGTACATATACTTTATTGAACAATACATAAAAAATATATTTCATTTGTAGTGTGATATATCACATCAGATAAAAAGGTGGACTACACCTGAGGGGACATAACATGATTACACATAAGAAGGGCAATGAGGTCAACTCTCAGCTACGACTCAGCTAAGATTCACAAATAACCAAAGAAAGTGCAAGTACATGTCTCGAAGTTTGAACTAACTATATATATATATATATATATATATATATATATATATATATATATATATATATATATATATATATATATTATATACACTGCTCAAAAAAATAAAGGGAACACAAAAATAACACATCCTAGATCTGAGTTAATTAAATATTCTTCTGAAATACTTTGTTCTTTACATAGTTGAATGTGCTGACAACAAAATCACACAAAAAAAAAAAAATGGAAATCAAATTTTTCAACCCATGGAGGTCTGGATTTGGAGTCACACTCAATTAAAGTGGAAAAACACACTACAGTTTGATCCAACTTTGATGTAATGTCCTTAAAACAAGTCAAAATGAGGCTCAGTAGTGTTTGTGGCCTCCCTGTGCCTGTATGACCTCCCTACAACGCCTGTGCATGCTCCTGATGAGGTGGCGGACGGTCTCCTGAGGGATCTCCTCCCAGACCTGGACTAAAGCATCTGCCAACTCCTGGACAGTCTGTGGTGCAAGGTGACGTTGGTGGATAGAGCGAGACATGATGTGCTCAATTGGATTCAGGTCTGGGGAACGGGCGGGCCAGTCCATAGCATCAATGCCTTCGTCTTGCAGGAACTGCTGACACACTCCAGCCACATGAAGTCTAGCATTGTCTTGCATTAGGAGGAACCCAGGGCCAACCGCACCAGCATATGGTCTCACAAGGGGTCTGAGGATCTCATCTCGGTACCTAATGGCAGTCAGGCTATCTCTGGCGAGCACATGGAGGGCTATGCGGCCCTCCAAAGAAATGCCACCCCACACCATTACTGACCCAATGCCAAACCGGTCATGCTGGAGGATGTTGCAGGCAGCAGAACGTTCTCCACGGCGTCTCCAGACTCTGTCACGTCTGTCACGTGTGCTCAGTGTGAACCTGCTTTCATCTGTGAAGAGCACAGGGCGCCAGTGGCGAATTTGCCAATCTCGGTGTTCTCTGGAAAATGCCAAACGTCCTGCACAGTGTTGGGCTGTAAGCACAACCCCCACCTGTGGACGTCGGGCCCTCATATCACCCTCATGGAGTCTGTTTCTGACCGTTTGAGCAGACACATGCACATTTGTGGCCTGCTGGAGGTCATTTTGCAGGGCTCTGGCAGTGCTCCTCCTGTTCCTCCTTGCACAAAGGCGGAGGTAGCGGTCCTGCTGCTGGGTTGTTACCCTCCTACGGCCTCCTCCACGTCTCCTGATGTACTGGCCTGTCTCCTGGTAGCGCCTCCATGCTCTGGACACTACGCTGACAGACACAGCAAACCTTCTTGCCACAGCTCGCATTGATGTGCCATCCTGGATAAGCTGCACTACCTGAGCCACTTGTGTGGGTTGTAGACTCCATCTCATGCTACCACTAGAGTGAAAGCACCGCCAGCATTCAAAAGTGACCAAAACATCAGCCAGGAAGCATAGGAACTGAGAAGTGGTCTGTTGTCACCACCTGCAGAACCACTCCTTTATTGGGGGTGTCTTGCTAATTGCCTATAATTTCCACAAGTTGTCTATCCCATTTGCACAACAGCATGTGAAATTGATTGTCACTCCGGAAGCAACACTAAGTGGACAGTTTGATTTCACAGAAGTGTGATTGACTTGGAGTTACATTGTGTTGTTTAAGTGTTCCCTTTATTTTTTTGAGCAGTGTATATATCACACACACACACACACACACACACACACACACACACACACACACACACGCACCATAGGACCTATTTCACATGTAAAAAAGGTTCTTTATATATATCACAAATATCAACAATTATACATGTATGTATCTCTGCTGCCAGTGCATCAAATTAGGACACGCGTGTATAGCACAAGGGCCCATCCCCTTGTAGGAAGAAAGGACTAGTGCCTTAAACTCAGCAAAAAAGTGCATATGTGCATAATGTCATCTATTATAAAAAATTTAAATACAGAAACAGAATCCCATGAGCATGTGTGAACATGTATGTGCATGTCACCTTAGGGGCAGTTGAAAATACTACCAGTGCCCCAAAGGTAGAACTATGCAAGGACATGCACATACAAATATATGTACCCAGCAAACGATCAACTAAGTAACTATATCTGAGTAGATGTAATCAGAGACATCAAAACATCACAAAGATCGATCCCTGCATTAGAAAAAGAGCAACTAAATTGTGCTACAGAATCATTAGCTGTCAGAGCAAAGAGTAGCCCCACGCTTAGAAATTACATACCCATATGATAGACAGTCCAAACTCAGGAGAGCCACATACCCCGACGCACGTTTCGGCTGGGATGCCTTCTTCTGGGGGATGTAGGAAAGTAGTAACCTCTACCATTTACCTCAGAGTATGGAAGACCTTCTTAAATTTTTCTAAAGTCCCGGTTGAGTTCTCCTCCTATGTCAAATTTTGGATTTTTTACAAGATGGTCTTGATAAGAACCTAAGACTTGGCACCCTTAAAGTTCAAGTTTCTGCCCTTAGTGCTTTCTTTGATTTCCCTATTGCCAAACATCCGTGAATTAGGAGGTTCTTTAAAGCAGTTAGTAGGATTAAGGCCTCTTTCACACTACCTTTTTTTTTTTTTTTCGTTTTGCGGGCTGTTTTTTTGCGTTCCGTATACGGAACCATTAATTTCAATGGTTCCGCAAAAAAAACGGAATGTACTCCGTATGCATTCAGTTTCCGTATTTCCGTTCCGTTGAAAGATAGAACATGTCCTATTATTGCCCGCAAATAACGTTCCGTGGCTCCATTCAAGTCAATGGGTCTGCAAAAAAAAGGAACACATACGGAAATGCATCCATATGTCTTCCGTATCCGTTCCGTTTTTGCGGAACCATCTATTGAAAATGTTATGCCCAGCCCAATTTTTTCTATGTAATTACTGTATACTGTATAAGCCATATGGAAAAACAGAATGGAAAAACGAAATGTAAACGGAACGGATCCGTGAAAAACGGACCGCAAAACACTGAAATAGCCATACAGTAGTGTGAAAGAGGCTTTAGCCTGTGATCAGATCTTCCGTTCTCCCGTGGGATCTTATCTACCATCAGAATTTCTGTTATGTAGCTGACTGACATTAGCAATGTTCTAATGTCAGCAGTACATAAGTCTTCTTTTTACCTTTTTGTCCCTGCGGCCGTTCTACTAAACACACTTTTACAATATGCTAATGAGCCTCTAGGTGCTATGTGGTCGTTGATTCAGCACCTAGAGGCTCGGTATACTAACCATTTATCCCGCCCAGGTCCTCAGTCTAGCCCACCCCGCTCCTTTCGATTGATGTCCAAGTTCGCAGCATTGCTAACAAAATCCAGTGCCTGCTGGTGATATAGGGGCAGAGCCCCCCTCCTTGAGAGCTCTCCACAAAAGTTCCTGTCCTGGATGGAGGCTCATGGAAAAAAGATTACCGGTAAGTGCAATTTCCACCACATTATACACTGCTTGTTTCCATTGTTACGACCTCCCTGCAATCCATCAGTGGTGGTCGTGCCTGCACACTATAGGAAAAAGCGTAGGCCTCTCTGGTGACCGTGGGAGCTCACAGGCTGGTGCTTTTTTCTATAGTGTGCAGGCACGACCACCGCTGATGAATTGCAGGGTGCTCATAACCATGGATACGCGCAGTGTATAATGTGGTGGAAAAATTAATCCAGCCAGCAAAGGAAGCAATATGGAGAATCGCAGTACATTAGGAAGTGCCTTGTATTAACTTTCTCTACACAATGTTATTTGCTGAAGTGAGCCAACCCTTTTAGGTAAAAGCCTGGACATGGGGGCGGCTGTGGATGTAGTGAGGTAAGTAGAAGCCTGGACATGGGGGTGGCTGTGGCTATAGTGAGGTGAGTAGAAGCCTGGACAGAGGGGCGGCTGTGGATGTAGTGAGGTGAGTAGAAGCCTGGACAGAGGGGCGGGTGTGGATGTAGTGAGGTGAGTAGAAGCTTGGACAGGGGCAGCTGTAGATATAGTGAGGTGAGTAGAAGCTTGGACAGGGGCAGCTGTAGATATAGTGAGGTGAGTAGAAGCCTGGACAGAGGGGCGGCTGTAGATATGAGGTGAGTAGAAGCCTGGACAGAGGGGCGGCTGTAGATATAGTGAGGTGAGTAGAAGCCTGGACAGAGGGGCGGCTGTAGATATAGTGAGGTGAGTAGAAGCCTGGACAGAGGGGCGGCTGTAGATATAGTGAGGTGAGTAGAAGCCTGGACAGAGGGGCGGCTGTAGATATAGTGAGGTGAGTAGAAGCCTGGACAGAGGGGCGGCTGTAGATATATGAGGTGAGTAGAAGCCTGGACAGGGGCGGCTGTAGATGTAGTGAGGTGAGTAGAAGCCTGGACAGAGGGGCGGCTGTAGATATAGTGAGGTGAGTAGAAGCCTGGACAGAGGGGCGGCTGTAGATATAGTGAGGCGAGTAGAAGCCTGGACAGAGGGGCGGCTGTAGATATAGTGAGGTGAGTAGAAGCTTGGACAGGGGCAGCTGTGGATCCTTTTATCTAGCGTGTAGCACGTTCGTTGCACATGGCTGGAGATGTAAGGGTCCATTCACACGTCCGCATCCGTTCCACAATCTTGGGTTAGGGTTGCGGACAAGATTAGGCATTTTCTATTATAGTGCCGGCGATGTGCGGTCCGCAAATTGCGGAATGCACATTTCCGGGGTCCGTGTTTTGCGGATCCGCAAAACACTTACGGACGTGTGAATGGACCCTTAGTTACATGTTCTCTGGTATTTCTACTGGGGCGCTAATTGACTTCAATGTTCTCTTGTGGGTTACTCTCGGCTGTACGGTGCATGTGGCGTCTCTGCTCGCTGTTATGGGGGGTTGCTAGTGCCTGGGCGTCTTCGGCTCACACAGGATGGATAGTTAGGGTTAGACCTAGATTCCTGGTAATCTGTCTTGTGTGTCTTCAGTCTCAGGGGGCATAGAACTGTACACCGGATGGCATTTCTGTGATCTTTTTCCGCAGGTCTTCCTGATTTTCAGCTGTGTCATCTATGCAGTGGCGTATCGCTCCATGCGAGGAATGGCTCAAGCAACCTTTACTGAAGATGGCAGCCTTGTAGATGGAGGAATAGACCTGAACATGGAGCAAGGAATGGCAGAGTGAGTATGCTGCCCCTGTGCTGGTGGCTTCCTCAGGGCTTTAGTGGTCAAGAAGTGTGGCAGTAACCTTGACTAGTCGCTCCTGAATCTGTGGCTCTGTAGTATGTCACTTGTAGGGTTGTAACCAGTTCTGTAATGCATTGCAGTGTGCACCAGGTGTATTACAACACTGCGCTAATCGCGCCCTGATTCAGGACAGATGCAGGAATCTCACTCCATTTTGAGAAAATTATGTAATTTTCCCCAACCCTTGGAAACGCTATTTAATATGAATTGCACAGTCTTCCGTTTATGGAGAGGATGAAAATTGGACGGGTACAGTCGTATAACACCCTTGAATGACCCAATGAAGTTTATGGAGCAGTCTTGCGTAGTTGTGGGGGGGGGGGATACTGTTTCTCCTTGTGGACGGTTTACAGAGTCTTGTAGGCCAGGCAATGCCTAACTGGGAAAAGACACAGATTGCCACTCTTATAAGAGAGAGAGAACACGGGACAGGGCCTGGCATCAGGGGTGCAGTTATATTTGGGCTGAGGTTGTAGGATAGGGGTAGATATAGGGACAACTATTCCCGTACCCCAGGTTATTTAGAGCTGGATGAAATTATCGGCCACATATCCTGTATGAATTTTCGCATTTTTTTGTGTTGTGTATAGTAGATCCAGTTTAGATCTTTTTAAGGTATATCATTAAATTTGTGATTTTAGTTTTTCTTTCCTCTATGCTGGAACTTTGATATATATTTGAAATATTCTTTCAGAGCTTCTTCAATTTGGATTTGTGTTGAGGACAATGATAAATGGTAATTGTTAGCCCTCCCAGAAATGTAAGGAGGTTGGTTGAATTTCTCTGAGAATTGACACGAGACCGGTGCATGGTCAGACGATGTTATGGATCCGATATTAGCCGATAATATTTTTTGAAGGGTCCATTTGTCGACCAGTATCGGGTCAATTCTGGAGTATTGTTTGAGGGTGTGAGTAGAAGGTATAATCACGTTCTGAAGCATGTAATACTCTCCAAGTGTCGTGTATATCTTCTGTCAGAAGATACTGAGCCAATTGTGAGGGGTGTGCGTTTTTTGTTTGTTTGGATTTGTCCAGAGATGGAGGTAATTGGAAGTCTCCACATATGATCGGGAGCCTTGTTTAATGGATTGGGTGGTGTTTATTACCTCTTTGATGAACGCGAATTGGTTAGAGTTAGCAGCGTACAGGGAGTCTAGAGTGTATGGCGTATTATTAATATTACATACTAATATAACATATCTGCCTTCATCGTCATCAGCTGAAAAGAGAGGGAATCCCTAACGGCGATGATTACCCTCTTTTCTTGTTCACTGCAGGTGATGCAAATATATTGACAACATTTTTATGCTTGAGTCTGAGTATCTGATTCATTCAAGTGGGTTTCTTGAATACAGGTTACGTCACATTTAAGGGAATGAACTTCCTTCCACAATAACGATCTTTTAAACATAGAAACATAGAATGTGTCGGCAGATAAGAACCATTTGGCCCATCTAGTCTGCCCAATATATCTGAATCCTATTAATAGTCCCTGGCCCTATCTTATATGAAGGATAGCCTTATGCCTATCTCATGCATGCTTAAACCCCTTCACTGTATTTGCAGCTACCACTTCTGCAGGAAGGCTATTCCATGCATCCACTACTCTCAGTAAAGTAATACTTCCTTATATTACTTTTACTTTTAAACCTTTTACTTTAAAGAGACTATTTAGTCCATTGGTGTTAATTGAAGATATTTTAATGACCATTACTTGCAGTGAAAGTAGGGCAGACTTAATGCAATATAAGATTTGTACAATGCACAGTACTCTTAAAAAAAAAATATAATGCGGTATATAATACTATATATTGCTTAGCAAATGCGTATACTTTGATACAAGCAACGCAGTCGCTACGCAGTATCAGTTATAAGGGTGTCAATCTCACTTGTCACCTATAAAGTGACTATAGTATTAGTGTATGCGGTAGGGAAAAAGGATCAGATAGGAAGGTAATAGAAGCAAAGAGGTTAAATCAGGTAAAACAGAACAAAATAATACTATTTTATCAATAAACCAAATTTTCAAACTAAAGTCCGGTTCTAAGTGAACCAACTGGATACCAGTTTATCCAGCTATCAATGGGGGTAGGTAACAGTGAACGAGTCCAGAATCTCCTGGGAGACCTGCAGCAAAGAATGTAGACATATAATGTAGTCTAGCCACTTTCCTTTATCAAAAAGGATATGTCCCTTGAATAGAGTGTAGGAGTCCCTTCGTGTCCAGCGAGACTTCAGGTCCACTCTTTAATCAGGGTAGGTGGTCTTTTCTTCTGGGGCGAGATAAAGTCTTCATCCACTGTGATTATGGACCATTTCTGGAGCAGCTTCATGGAGTCGCTCGGTGATGTGAAGATCAGGAGTTTCACCGGATAGCCCCATTTGTATGGGATGTTGTGATCCCTGAGGATTTTAGTGGCCTCTGAGAATTCTCTACGTCTGTTTAACGTAGCAGCGGAGAGGTCTGAGAATATTAATATATTCTTGAAGCGGTCTGGGAGATCTTGGGTAGAGTTCGCCGCTTTGAGGATTAATTCCTTGAAATGGTAGAAGTGCAGCCTGGCGATGATGTCTTTTAGGTTTGGGGATTCTGTGCGCTCTGTCAATCATTAAGTCCCTTTGTTCCGCTTTTAGGATCAGAGCAACAAAATAATCAGTAAGAAAGTCCTTGATAGCGTCGGGGTCCACGGTCTCAGGGATTCCTCTAAATCTTAGGTTGTTGCACCTTGAACGATCTTCAAGATCTGCTAATTTGAGTTTTAGAGCTGTTATTTTATCCACTGCTTCATTATGTGCGTCCACTAGTTGGTTGTGGGCGTTAGTAAAGTCCTCCATTTTATCCTCAATATGGCTTGTTCTCTCTCCAATTTGGGTAATATCTTTCTGTAAAGCCTAAAAAGCTGTGGAGATGTCTTTTTGTATGGAGTGCCTCCGATCGCACAGCACGCTGCGATTTTGCTTGGCGGCTCGCCCTTTCTTTTCACTCTGCCCATACCTGGTGGTGGTAGGTGAGTGCTGGCTAGTGTTTGCCGCTGTTATGTCGTCGCTGATGCCTGCTGTGAGCAGCTACTTTGCCTTAGGCTCCGGAGCTAGCGCAGGACGTGTCCGCTCAGCTCCACATCCGGCTCTGCCCCTCGCTGTCCAAATCCTTTGCTGCCCCATTGCAGTGTATGGGTCTGCACCCGAGCCACAACAAATGTTGCTCAGATGTGCAACCAAACCACGTTCCTGTGAATGCCCCCTAAAAGAGATGTTATCCCTCCAGAAAGAAATCTGTGACATGGGCCGACGCCTGCAGATTTCTGAGGGTTCCCGCAAAGCATTTAATGAAAATAAAAGGAGAAATTGCAGCAGCCCGCAATGAGCTTGCCAACACGTGATAATTCTAAAAATATCTGATTTAGAGAACAGATCTAGAAGGAACAATATGCAAATTAAAGAAATTCTTAAAGATATTGCCACACAAGATCAAACTACATCTTGCAAATTTTTAAATCCCTTCTACCAAAAACAGTAAAAAAAAAAAGTGATATATATATATATATATATATATATATATATATATATATATATATATATATATAGCACCGCATTACTAAAGCTTAAACAGTGTGTGTGTGTATATATATATATATATATATTATATTAGTATGTATCTATATCTATATATCTCTATCTCCCACTTATTTTGAGTTCTGCCTTCGCTTTTTTGCAATATATTTTAGAGAGGAGGGTATACACGTGTGATATATTTTAGAGAGGAGGGTATACACGTGTGATATATTTTAGAGATAGGAGGGTATACACGTGTGATTTATATCACACGTGTATACCCTCCTCTCTCTAAAATATATCACACGTGTATACCCTCCTCTCTCTAAAATATATCACACATGTATACCCTCCTCTCTCTAAAATATATCACACGTGTATACCCCCCTCTCTAAAATATATCACACGTGTATACCCCCCTCTCTAAAATATATCACACGTGTATACCCTCTTCTCTCTAAAATATATCACACGTGTATACCCTCCTCTCTCTAAAATATATCGGAAAAAAGCAAAGGCAGCACTCAAAATAAGTGGGAGATATATATATTTTAAATACTAGCAGCAGGACAGGTATATTTCATCTATTTAATGTTTGTGTGTGCCGTTAAGATACAGTATCCCCCATAAGTGACCTCTACAGTACCCCGCCCCACTGTCTGCTGAGCTGTGTATCTAATCCTGTCCTCTGTGATACTGTCTGCTGTGTATCTAAGTCTATTGTGTGATACTGTCTGCTGAGCTGTGCATATCGTCATATAGCCCTAGCCTAAGGCCTCATGCACATGACCGTTATTTGGGTCCACATCTGAGCCACAGTTTTGGCGGCTCTGATGTGGACCCGTTTACTTCAACGGGGCCGCAAAAGATGCGGACAGCACTCCGTGTGCTGTCCGCGGCCCTGCTAAAAAAAATATAACATGTCCTATTCTTGTCCGCGATTTGCGGACAAGAATAGGCATTTATGTTGCCGTCTCCCGTTCTGTTCCGCAAATTGCGGAAGGCAACACAGGCTGCTTCCGTTTTTTGCGGATCCGCGGTTTGCGGCCCGCAAAAAACGGCACGGCTGTGTGCCAAATTTGGTGAAGATCGGTCCAGTCGTTTGGTCGCGCATGAAGGACAGACAGAAACTATATATACCGTATTTTTCGCTTTATAAGACGCACCTGATAAGACGCACCTAGGTTTTTGAGGAGGAAAATAAGAAAATGATATTTTGAACCAAAAGGTGTGCTTTTGGTAGGTTTTGAACTAATGGTGATCTGTGGATGCCGCACTGTTATGGGGGGGGGGGGGAGATCTGTGGATGATGCACTGTTATGGGGGGTGGGGGGGGGTTATCTGTGGATGATGCACTGTTATGGGGGGTGGGGGGGGGGTTATCTGTGGATGATGCACTGTTATGGGGGGGGAATCTGTGGATGATGCACTGTTATGGGGGGGATCTGTGGATGATGCACTGTTATGGGGGGGATCTGTGGATGTCACTTATATCATCCACAGATCCCCATAAGTGTCATCTACAGATCCCCCATCAGATGCATCAGTGTGGCGGGAAGAGGCGGAGACACTCATGGTGGGGCCCGTTGCAGTGATTCTACTCTAATACACTGAGCCCCGCGGCTGTTAATTACATTCAATCCGAATGGGTCCGCAATTACTGTACTTACTGTAGTACCTTATGTATAGCATTAAGACGGCGCAGACCGGCAGCTCCCTCGGTCATGCGCCGCCTGCCACAGCTCCCTCCTCATGCGCCGAATGCCTGCTTATCTCACTTTATGAACAGGCAGGCGGCGCATGAGGAGGGAGCTGCGGCAGGCGGCGCATGACCAAGGGAGCTGCCGGTCTGCGCCGTCTTAATGCTATACATAAGGTACTACAGTAAGTACAGTAGAATGAATAATATATATATGAATGACCAAAAGTTTGGACACACCTCATTCAAAGAGTTTTCTTTATTTTCATGACTGTGAAAATTGCAGATTCACACTGAAGGTATCAAAACTATGAATTAACACATGTGGAATTATATACATAACAAACAAGTGTGAAACAACTGAAAATATGTCATATTCTAGGTTCTTCAAAGTAGCCACCTTTTGCTTTGATTACTGCTTTGCACACTCTTGGCATTCTCTTGATGAGCTTCAAGAGGTAGTCCCCTGAAATGGTCTTCCAACAGTCTTGAAGGAGTTCCCAGAGATGCTTAGCACTTGTTGGCCCTTTTGCCTTCACTCTGCGGTCCAGCTCACCCCAAACCATCTCGATTGGGTTCAGGTCCGGTGACTGTGGAGGCCAGGTCATCTGGCGCAGCACCCCATCACTCTCCTTCATGGTCAAATAGCCCTTACTTTCAAAGTTTTCCCAATTTTTCGGCTGACTGACCTTCATTTCTTAA
>NC_053398.1:151222821-151245321 GCF_905171765.1 Bufo bufo | reverse complement strand
CTGATCCAACTTTGATGTAATGTCCTTAAAACAAGTCAAAATGAGGCTCGGTAGTGTGTGTGGCCTCCACGTGCCTGTATGACCTCCCTACAACGATTGTGCATGCTCCTGATGAGGTGGCGGACGGTCTCCTGAGGGATCTCCTCCCAGACCTGGACTAAAGCATCTGCCAACTCCTGGACAGTCTGTGGTGCAACGTAATGTTGGTGGATAGAGTGAGACATAATGTCCCAGATGTGCTCAATTGCATTCAGGTCTGGGGAACGGGCGGGCCAGTCCATAGCATCAATGCCTTCGTCTTGCAGGAACTGCTGACACACTCCAGCCACATGAGGTCTAGCATTGTCTTGCATTAGGAGGAACCCAGGGCCAACCGCACCAGCATATGGTCTCACAAGGGGTCTGAGGATCTCATCTCGGTACCTAATGGCAGTCAGGCTACCTCTGGCGAGCACATGGAGGGCTTTGCGGCCCTCCAAAGAAATGCCACCCCACACCATTACTGACCCAATGCCAAACCGGTCATGCTGGAGGATGTTGCAGGCAGCAGAATGTTCTCCACGGCGTCTCCAGACTCTGTCACGTCTGTCACATGTGCTCAGTGTGAACCTGCTTTCATCTGTGAAGAGCACAGGGCGCCAGTTGCAAATTTGCCAATCTTGGTGTTCTCTGGCAAATGCCAAACGTCCTGCACGGTGTTGGGCTGTAAGCACAACCCCCACCTGTGGACGTCGGGCCCTCATATCACCCTCATGGAGTCTGTTTCTGACCGTTTGAGCAGACACATGCACATTTGTGGCCTGCTGGAGGTCATTTTGCAGGGCTCTGGCAGTGCTCCTCCTGTTCCTCCTTGCACAAAGGCTGAGGTAGCGGTCCTGCTGCTGGGTTGTTGCCCTCCTACGGCCTCCTCCACGTCTCCTGATGTACTGGCCTGTCTCCTGGTAGCGCCTCCATGCTCTGGACACTACGCTGACAGACACAGCAAACCTCCTTGCCACAGCTCGCATTGATGTGCCATCCTGGATAAGCTGCACTACCCGAGCCACTTGTGTGGGTTGTAGACTCTGTCTTATGCTACCACTAGAGTGAAAGCACCGCCAGCATTCAAAAGTGACCAAAACATCAGCCAGGAAGCATAGGAACTGAGAAGTGGTCTGTGTTCACCACCTGCAGAACCACTCCTTTATTGGGGGTGTCTTGCTAATTGCCTATAATTTCCACCTGTTGTCTATCCCATTTGCACAACAGCATGTGAAATTGATTGTCACTCAGTGTTGCTTCCTAA
The DNA here is from genome assembly GCF_905171765.1 of Bufo bufo. NCBI lineage: Eukaryota > Metazoa > Chordata > Amphibia > Anura > Bufonidae > Bufo > Bufo bufo. The sequence goes on along the minus strand of NC_053398.1, from coordinate 151,244,036 downwards.
GTGGACAGTTTGATGTCACAGAAGTGGGATTGACTTGGAGTTACATTGTGTTGTTTAAGTGTTCCCTTTATTTTTTTGAGCAGTGTATATCTTTGTCAAATTTTTTTTACAGCACAGAAACCTGACATTTTAACAGGGGTGTGTAGACTAAAAATTTTTTTCTTAACTGTTGATTAACCTTTTGTTTGCTGCTATCAAATCAGTAAAGAAAGATTAGCATAATGTGAGTCTCCGTCTTGTAATAAAATTATTATTAAATGACAATTAGGCAGAATAGGTCTTCTGGATCTTAAAAATGTTACAAAGCAGCTCTACGAGATAAAAAAAAATGCTGGTGGTCACACTCAAATCCTATAAAAGCTTGAAGAAAGTATAATGGGCTCAGAGACATTTACTATACTAAAACATCACATAACTAAAGCTGTATTAAAAGTTTATTCAGTATAGCTGCCACACAACCAATATATATCTTCTCTTCCTAATTTGGAGGAAAAAAAACCTAAGCCAATTACTAGGCTTGAGTAAATATAGATCCGAAGTGGATTTGTTCAAAAACTTCTTCCTTTTTAATGCTGTTTTCGTACAACATGTAACAAATGTATTGTCCCCATGAAATATCGCAAGACTTGGGTGAATGACTACGGTTTTCATATCTGCCCATTTTTAAAAACATTTTACAGTAGGAATCCAGTGGGCTTTGGTAGTGGCTGGTACCTCGGTGCCTCAGCCCACTTCGGATTCCTATTGTAAAATATTTTTAAATTGACTACGGTATTCATATCTGCCTTTCACCCAAGTCTTGCGCTACGCAGAGCCAATACAGTTCAATGCTGTACGAAAACAGCATTAACCTCTTCACGACCGCAATCTGTATATATACGTGATAGCTGCACATACCCCGTGCAGCTACCACGTATATAGACGTCAAGCCAGATCTTTAATCCAAGCGCTGCAAAGCGCTTGGATTAAAGCTTCTGCCCCTGCCCTGGTGCTGTCACGGATAGCATACAGTCTAGTAATGCCAGCAAGGGGCCAATCAGAGTGGCCCCTTGCCGGCAATCGATCCGATTGGTTAGTCTGTGCAGACTAACCAATCGGATCGCGGCAGTGTTAAAATGCCGGTTTCAGGCTCTGATCTGCGCTCTGCAGATCAGAGCCTGAAAGCCGATAGTGTTCCTCATGCCCCCCCCCCCCCCCCCCCCCCCCCCCCCCCGATCTGTGGCCCGCCGATCTGTGCCCTCATCTCCTTCCTGCTCATCTCCTTCCTGGCATGCGATCCGCCCCCTGCATTAATTTTCTAGCCGCCCCTCCTGCCCCATTGTAGTCTGTACCCCCCGACCCCCCCCCCCTCCCCTTCCAGCGCTGCCCCCAATTCCCCCTTCTGTGTGTGATGGCGGCGGCTCCATTCCTGAGCCGCCGCCATCAGCAGAGAGTGTCAGCTCTATGCTGACACTCTCTCCTGTAACCCCATAGATGCTGCGGTTGCGGCATCCATGGGGTTAACAGAGGGAGGGAGCTCCCTCTCTCCACCATCGGGGCTGCAGCGCTGTGATTGCAGCACCCGATGGTTGCCATGGCAAAGGCGTCCAGTGCTGCCACCTACAGGCAATCTGGAAGTATTATACTTTGCAATGCAAGAGCATTGCAAAGTATAGTACAACTATCAGCCCCACTGGATCTTCAAGATCCAAGAGGGAACTGATAAAAAAAGTGAAAATAATAAAAGTAAAAATAAATCAATAAATAAATAAAAAAAATTGCCTTTTCCTATAAAAAAATAAAACAAAATACACATATTAGGTGTCACCGCGTCCGTAACGACCGTCTCTATAAATATATCACATGATGGACCCCGTCCGATAAACACCATGAAAATAAAATAAAAAAAACAGTGCCAAAAAAGCTATTTTTGTCACCTTACATCACAAAGTGCAACAGCAAGCGATCAAAAAGGCTTATGACCCCCAAAATAGTACCAATCAAACCGTCACCTCATCCCGCAAAAAATGATACCCTATTTAAGACAATCGCCCAAAAAAAAAAAAGCTATGGCTCTCAGACTATAGAGACACTAAAACATCATTTTTTGGGTTTCTGAAATGCTATTATTGTGTAAAACTTAAATAAATAAGAAAAAGTTATTAGGTATTGCCACGTCCGTAACGATCTTCTCTATAAAACTATCACATGACCTAACTCCTCAGATGAACGCTGTAAAAATAAATAAATGAAAACTGTTCCAAAACAGCCAATTTTTGGGTCACCTTGCCACATAAAGTGTAATAATGAATGATCAAAAAATCCTATGTACCCAAAAATGGTACCAATAAAAACCTCAACACTTTCTGCAAAAAACGAGCCCCTGCACAAGACGATCGGCAGAAAAATAAAAAACATATGGCGTTCAGAAAACCAATCCAGCACAATCTACCTTCCAAAAACCTTACGGCATTCCTTTCCTTCTGCGCCCTGCCGTGTGCCCGTACAGCAGTTTACGACCACATGTTGGGTGTTTCTGTAAACCGCGGAATCAGGGTAATAAATATTAAGTTTTGTTTGCCTGTTAACCCTCAATGTGTTAAAGAAAAAAAATATATTAAATGGAAAATCTGCCAAAAAAGTGAAATTTTAAAATTTCATCTCCATTTTCCTTTAATTCTTGTGGAACGCCTAAAGGGTTAACAAAGTTTGTAAAATCAGTTTTGAGTAACTTGAGGGGTGTATTTTCTATAATGGGGTTTCCACTATGTAAGCCCCACAAAGGGACTTCAGACCTGAACTGGTCCTTAAAAAGTGGGTTTTGGAAATTTTCTTAAAAATTGTAAGAATTGCTTCTAAGCCTTCTAACGTCCTAAAAAAATAAAATGACATTTCCAAAATGATGCCAACATAAAGTAGACATATGGGGAATGTTAACTAATAAATATTTTATTAGGTATCACTTTCTGTTTTAGAAGCAGAGAAATTGAAATTTGGAAAATTTTGAATTTTTCAAAATTTTTGGTAAATTTGGGATTTTTTCATAAATAAAGGTGAAATATATTGACTCAAATATATGACTATCATGAAGTACAATGTGTCACGAGAAAACAATCTCAGAATGGCGTGGATAAGTAAAAGTGTTCCAAAGCTATTACCACATAAAGTGACACATGTCAGATTTGTTAATTTTGACCTGGACACTGGGGCATCAATGACCCTTGGTCATGAAAGGGTGAAGAACAAGTTTTTTGAACGAATCTACTTCGGATCTATGATCTGAAGGTAGATTCTCTCAAGCCTGCAAATTACCATTAAAATATATCAATTCGCTGTGCCCTTGTATCGACCTCTCTAACTGTGAACTTATTAACAGGGTCTGCGGGGGTTCCGGGTGTCGGATGCTGAGGATAGGTCATCAATATAAAAGCCCGGTGAACCCCTTTTTAAACCGATCAAAGATCTTTGTGATACCAATAATTCCAATATACGACATTTACTTATCAGATATCTGTGGATTTTACTCAGATCCTTCCAATAACCGAGACAATAGAAGGAATCTGATTTAGGAACTTCATATTCCCCAGAAGATTGACTAGAGAACATCATTTGGGAACCTTCACATAAAATATTAAAGAGGACCTCTTAAACCCTATTAAATTACTTTAATAGGGGCTGTTTTCTCCAATAACTGGGGCTCCTGTGGATGCCCCAGTTACATTGGAAACAGTGGAGTTAAAATTATTTTTTTAAATGCGGTCGTTGATGGAAACAGTCACCATAGTCGCCCCATTCTCTCAAACTTGTACATGTTACATATGAAAATGATCGGCACAAAATAGGGAACCCATTGCAATAATTAATTTGTCACTTAATATTTAAGAAATAAAAAGCTATAATTACGGTAAAATTACTTTAATAGTAAGTGGTTTTCCTCCAAATTAAACCTAAAAAGTGAAAAAAAGTCCTAAGTGTCAAGTAAAAAAATAAAATAATGATTTTGGTAGTCAAAGAAATAAAAAAAATCTGCGGTCACTAAACCACCATGTGCGCAAAAATCACAAAAAGTTGCCTGGACATTTAGGCCTTTAGACCTGGTCATGAAAGGGTTAATATTCCAACCACACTAGGACTTTTTCCTTTGTTTCCTTCCTAAACCCTCTGACCCTATACAAAGCCTAACTGTCGCTTACTATCCCAGCAGAAACGCAGTTGCGAAAAAATGAAATTGTCCTGAAACTGCATGGATTTTAGAGGTTTGGACGGCGGTCACACGCTCATCAGATGGAAATGAAATATGCCACCTACTCCTTAACCCTACAGAAGACTACGTTATTGGTCTAGTGGGAACTCTGATTTCCTCAAAAATAATCCTCATCTCTTGTCATGACCCTATATACTTCTCCTCGCCCCATCAGTATATAGATCTATTATTTATTACTATTGTTTTATAATTGCAGTATATCACATAGTACTAGAGTTAAGCCTCATTCACACGTCCGTGTTCAAATCCGTGAGCAGGTGGTCAGTGATGCACCTGTGAAGCTGTCCGTGAAGGAGCCGTGTTGCATCTGTGTTTCACTGACACTGAACAGCTGAAAAAAAATTTTTTAAGTATCTCTTGTTAATGATCCGTGAAACACTGATGCCATCTGTGGTTTTCACGGACCCATAGACTATAATGGGCGTGATGGATCCGTGAACACTGACAAAATAGAGCATGCATCCGTGCTTAAAGAAAACTGACCCACGGACCATGCTAACACACTGATGTATGAATACACACATTAAAATGAATAGGCATGTGTGCTGTCCGTGGATAACACGTACAGCACACGTCTGTGAAACACTATCGTGTGAATAAGTCTTTAGACTTCGGCATGTCCTGTTTTAGCCCAAGAACTCATGGGTAAGCGCTTAGAAATTGACTTCACACCATTCTTATAAACCACATAAGCTTGCTATCTGAGGAGTTTTTTGGACTTTACACACACCTAATTTTATTTATCTGTTCATAGGAAGACTATAATCTAAACTACACTAGAGTCGATTTAACAAATCTTTTATCAATAAGCATATATACAACGAAATGTATTGACCCAGATGAGAAAGAATGCTGCCCTTGTAGCACCATCTAGTGGAGGCAGCTGCCCTGTAGTCAGTGTCCATCAGGCCTTGCAACATGACAGAAGATAGCAGCCAAACCAAGGAATTGGCCACCCATCTGCAGAGGGCTTTTTGTGGGTATTAGCCTTGGTTGACTATAGGGCAGCTCCCTCCACTCCAGAGACCTTCTCTGTCTAATGCTGTTATTGAGCATGTTACTAAATCCTGATGAGACAGAGCGTTATTAGACCAAAGTGAACCCTGACAATTACAGGACCATCCCGCTACAACCAGATCCTGAGGTGTCATCCCAGATATCCCATGGTGAGATGACCTTCAGTGACCCGGCCTGAGACCATGCTCTTCACTTAGTAGAGGGGTCAGCACAATGTCAGATAGTGTGGGGCTCCTTGTGTCCCATGTCTGCATATGTAGTTCTGGTGTTACACATATACCTGGAGGACGAAGGTAAGGAGAAAGATGTAAAGTATTTAGAGGTATAGATTTTATTGTGGTCATTATGTGTCGGAGAGGTTTCATGCTCCTCAGCCTATATTTGCTCTAGTCTATGGCAGGTTTTTATGGGGGGGGGTTCTGGATATAGGGGTCTCTGATCTGTATAGTTTGTGTCTAATAATGCATCGTCTTCTCTTATTAGACACCTGAAGGATGTGGTGCTGCTGACTGCCATTGTCCAGGTCCTCAGCTGCTTTTCCCTCTACTTCTGGTACTTCTGGCTGCTGGTGAGTTGTGCAGCGTAACCTTTTATCACCCTGTAGTTACCTATAAAGCTGAACCCCAATGAATGTGTGCTGTCTGGATTAGATTTCGATACCACGCGGAGAAAAGAAAACACCAAAAAAACTGCATGCATTCCGCATTTTATGGAACGTCCAGACCATAATAGAACAGTCCTATCCTATTTTTTTTTTGGGGGGGACAAGGTGACAAAAAAAATGGCAAATCGTGCAGTTTTTTATATTTTTTTTCTTTTACGGCGTTCACCACTTTTTTGGGCGTGGCGATATGTAATGTTTATTTTTTTATTGTTTATATATTTTATATGTAAAACTGGGAAAGGGGGCACCTGAGGGGTTAATTGCCTGGGATCGTAGTGCCATGTCATAGAGGAAATCTACATAAGCTCCGCCCACACAGTGCTGCAGAGCGATCTGTGCCTGCAGGGAAGAGTGTGTGAGCTTCAGGAATAGGACAAGGTCAGTAGTTAGTGTTACGGGGCTCCAATTGTTTTATATTTTAGTGTGGGCATTTTTGGTGGCAGTGATACCCATGATGTTTTTGTTTTTTTGTTATTTATATATATTTTTTTTTATTCTAGGAAAAGGGGGGTGATTAAAAAAAAAAATTAAATATAAGTTTAACAATTTTTTAAACTTTGTTACGATTTTGAAGTGTTTAAAATCAAATATTTAAAAAAAATAATTCTGAACAATCATGAATTTTTCAAATCCATTTATTACTCTGAATTTGTTAGGTTGGCTTGCAACAAGCTTCAGCGAAACCCAGTGCATTGAAATCATTTACTGGCATCCGCACGAGCTTCTGGGTTTTTCACCCTTTAGCTGTCGTGATCTCACTTGATCACGGCATTTAAAAGGCTTTAATTACAACGATCAGCATTATTGCCAGTCGTGGTAATTAGCCACGGGTCTCTGCTGTTTGAAACATGCACGTGCGAGTGGGCAACATGTTTACACATCGCTCCAGTGCCGTACGTGTAGCTGTACATGAAGGTCGCATGATGTCCAAGGGTTAAATGTACAAAACACAACTTGTGAAACAGAAAATTAAAATGCAACTTGTAATCTCTATGATAGATCACAATAGGGTCAGTATTCACCATTAACTTTTTGTAAGGTGAAACCTCAATTCAGACATTTTAGTCCCTTCTGGAACTTTAGGACCCGAGGTACTTCTTGTGATAAGATGGGGTTAGTGACATTTGAGAACTTTGATTACTGCCCCCCCCTCTTAGTCATATCTGGTCGTGGAAGCTCACAGTAATGGGTTGGTGTTATTTTATTTATGAGCACTATTCACACTATGAGGGGAGGGGGTTACGAGTCAAAGCAAAAACATACAATTTGGAGAGTATGCAGGGCCCCACTGGCAGCGCTATAGCAATGCATGTTGCTTGTGTCCATGAGGGGAACGGAGCCCTTTACTCCTCCTTTTCTCTGGTGCATTTACTGTCAGAATCTCTTTGGCAGGAAACCAAATGGACTCCTGCTCATTTGTAAAATTCATTTCATTAAGGCTTATTGTCAAAGTTTTAAAACATACCGGCATTATGTGTTACATAGAAGGAAGAATGCCCCTCGAAAGGCACCGACTTCCCTGCTTGCTTTATAATTATACTGCCTCAAAAGCCCTATACTGTCACTCAATATATTTATTATACTGCCTGAAAAGCCCTGTACTCTTACTCCTCATTCTTATATATTTGTTCTCCAGTTTTTTGTTTTTTTTTGTTTTTGTTTTTACAGCCCGTTCTGTGTTTTTTGGAGTCAATTGGATTTGTTTAGAAAAATAAAAAATCCTTATAGATATGAATGGCAGCATTTGGCGATTTAATGCAGCCCAAACCGCTTAACGTACAGTTTGTACAAACTGCGCGTTGAAGCTCTCCTGCTGAGGTGTGTTATGTAATTCTGGAGTTGATCAGATTTGTCATTTTAATACACATTTGATTGAAAATAATAAAATTCCCTATAGAAATAAATTACAGAATTTGGATTAATGCAGCCTAAACCATTCAATGCACATGTGCTTTTTTTTTTTTACTACAATGCTATATGACCTATACTATGATTTAGATACACTTGTCAGTATATACTGCACCGCTAGTATTATATTAATCACATTCAAAATAACACCAACCACAGTATTATGCATAGCTTACTATATGCTTTTGAACTGTGCTATTACATGTACACACTACAATTCAGACCCATTTTTACTGTGCAATGATCACAGTATACTTTAAACAGTGCCATTATTCACTACAATTCTATATACTGTATACTATGATTTAGATACATGTGTCAATATGCATTGCACCTCTAGTATTATATTCAGTATATTCAAACTAACACAAAGCAACCACGGTATTATGCATGATTACTGTATACTTTGAAGGCTATACCTTTGTGAGCATTTTTATTACTGCATTGTTCTCATTTTGAGCAAAAAATGTTTGTGGTCTATTAAAAATATGGACCCTTTTTCCTGCACAGCTTTGAGTTCCTCTAGTAGCAGGATCTGTATATTTTCTCTCTGCTCCGTCAGTTGGGGAGCTGACGGCTCCTTAGCTCTCACTTTATAAACAGTCATTATCGCTCAGGTCTTACCTTACAGATAAGAATGTGGCTTAAATGTTTGGCCTTTTAGTAAATTAGAGAGAAGGGTTATTAGATGACCAGCACAAAGTAAAAGTCCAATTCTGACAGCTAGAAAAACTGTTAACCCTTTGTGATACAACGGCTCAATATATATTTTTTTAAACTTGTTTTATTAGGAGTAAACAGCACAAGTACGGTTTAGATAAGGCATGATGTTTGCCCACGCAGGGGCCATAAAGTATGTCACAAATACATGGAATGTAATGCATATTGAGCATCAATAATGTAACAGATCAATTAAGGTGAGGTTACAATAAGATTGTGGAGGAAAAAGGGACAGTACATCAGGCACACTACTATGATCAGAAAGAGCTGACTAAAGATTAATTGGGTTGTCAGGCCTAATCATCGGCCGCTGAGTACATATGTGTTGCGCACAGAGTTAACGGGGATGAGCACCACTCACCCCATACCTTTTTGAAACTTCTGTGGGCACCCTCAGTGTTTAAAAACAAAGTTCTCCATAGAGACTGCGTGATTTACTAGAGAAATCCATTGCCCTAGTGTAGGACGTTGTAATGACCGACGTCACGCACAGGGAGGAAAACAGGGAAAGCCCTGCCCAAGGGAGAGGGAAAGGTGGTGACCCCTAACTCACCTTGCGGCTGGCACCTGACTGCCCTGACGTCCCTAGATGGGTTCCTCACCCGTGCGGCGATCACGTGCCTAAACCCTGGCTTTTCCTAATATGAGCCCTGGATAGTGAACAGGCCGGTGGGATCGCTAGTCCACACCACTATCACTAAGAGGGAAACACCATGGAGAGGACCGACAAAACATACAAACACATACACCCAGGTGGGCGACCACAATAAACCAAAAAGGTCCAACAGGGATCTGGAGGGTAGCGTACAGGACCAACTACCAGCGAACGCAGCAACACAGCTCCAGAAGGTCAGAATAGATGTCCAGGCAGGAAGCTCTATCTCTGGCAACCAGAGAAGTGTGTGAGAGAAATATAAGGAGGTCTGGGAGTGCTGGACAAGGAACAGCTGAGGAGAAGGAGCTACGGATCCCTGAGTGAGCCAAAAGGGTTTGCTAAGCAAACCCAGAAAGCTACCATAAGGAAAACAGCCCTATCTTAAATAGAGCGTGCAGCCAACCGCTGCGACTTCCTGACCCCGGGTATAACGGAGTCAGGCGTGGTCCTCGACACCCTCGTGACAGACGTCTATCCCCCATCCATCGTATAGCTATGGCCTTCCTGGCGAGAAACAAAGCCTCCCCCAGAAAGATTCTATGTTAATGCGACCAGGACTCCTCGTCCAATACACCCAGGATACACAATTTGGGACATAAGGGTACTGTTACGGGGATCATAGTAGAGAGAACCTCTAACACCGCTGTCCAGAATTGACGAATTATCTCACATTCCCAGATCATGTGCCAGAAATCAGAACTTTCCAACTCATCACCACGACGGCTACAAGGAGATTGACCCCTGACCTCTGTAAGGGCAGGAACAGAGAGAGGGTTTAAATCCCCCCCCCCCCCCCCCACCACCACCAACACGAGTGTTTCCTGTCTCTACAGAGGACTGGGGCAGAGAAAGTCTCCCTGTGGGGAGATGCAGATGGTAACTTCCTGACACCTTACCTGGTGTAGGAGGGAGGCCTCGCTCCATTACAATATGTGAGCCTGCTCCCGGGTCGCGATCTCCCGCCGGGCCGCCTTGGCTATCGCTGGGTGCGCGCCTAAGCGCTTCAGAAAAGCGTCAGACGGGGGCGTGGCCTGAGAGCGCATGGAGTAGGACTCACAGCTCCTGCCGGCATCCTGAACATTAGTGTGGTAGCAACGTCTATTTCGATCATTTTTTCTTACCTGGTGGGTGAGTGGAGACCGGAGAGTGCGGGGGTGATTTTGAGAGCTCCGACATGCCTCGAAAATCCAACAAGGGGCCGCGATACGATAGGCCGGAGGTGAGCCAGCATGGCGGCGCCGAGGAGGAAGAGGGGCCGGCCTTACAGTCCAAACTGAGCCAGAGTGCGGCCGCAAAGTTAAGCAAGTTTGCCCGCGCTGATAGCGGTGTAGGAGACTGGGCAGAGGAGAAGGAGGCAGACGTGCATAATTCTTCTGAACAAGAGGACGGATCCCTAGATGGGGAGGCCCTGGATGCGGCGGAGTGGCCGCCATTGACCCCTGCACGTCCAGCTAAAAGCGCGGTAGGCCCCAAAGATGCGGCTAATGAAGAGCCCACGCTAAAAGATATTATGGCTGCTGTGGCTAGCTGTAACAATACCCTGAAGGTGCTCTCTGTACAAGTTGGTAGCCTGAGGTCAGATGTGTCTATAATTAGGCACGACCTACACAAGATATCTGAGCGCACCTCTGAATTGGAGAAGAGGGTGTCTACTATAGAAGATGATGTTCGGCCTCTGCAAATGGCGGAAAAAACAACTGCTAAGGACATAGCTTCTTTTGTATGCTAAAACTGACGATCTGGAGAACAGGTCCAGAAGGAACAACCTGAGGATTGTAGGAATGCCAGAAAAGACGGAGGGAGATAACGCTACAGAGTTTGTGGAGAAATGGTTGCATCAGCTATTCCATGAGAAAGGTCTATCTTCCCTGTATGCGGTGGAGCGGGCGCACAGAGTCCCCATGCGGCCGCATCCACCAGGCAGACCACCTCGTCCTATACTGGCGAAGATCCTGCATTTTAAAGACCGGGACACTATCCTGCGGCAATCAAGGGACAATGAGGAGATGGTCCTGAACGGGGTGAAAGTGTCCATATTTCCGGATTATTCCAATAAAGTGCAGCGGAGGAGAAGCAGATTTATGGACATAAAGAAAAGGCTGAGAAGTCTACAAGTTCAATATGCTATGTTGTTTCCTGCTAAACTGCGTGTGGTGGCATTGGGATCCACCAGATTTTTTGAAGATCCGGAGGAGGCGGCGCAGTGGCTGGACGTCCACGAGCGGCAATTGAGAAGCGGGGCCCTGAACACTTGAAGGAGGCTAAGATATAGTTTCTTATGTTCAATTTTTATTTGCATTTGCACTCTAAGGTTGCTATAAAGGTTGCACCAGTTAAGAAGTGTATTATGTAATGCTACCACAAGGTAGATCCTGTGGAGGGAGTAGGTTGCTGAGAGTAAAATGTATTTCTCAGATGTGGGGAGGATTCTCTACCTGAGGGATATTGTTATAATCTGCTATGATTATTATATGTTGGGGGGTAAGTTGCTCTCAGATGGCCCTGTTTTAATGTGTGAGGTTGATTATCATAGGGAAAATGTTCCCCAGTTATAGAAATCTGATTGGGAAAGGGGGGGAGGGGGGTGGGAGGTTGGGTAGGGAGTTGGGGGGAAGAGATATGGTCTTGGAATATGAGCTGAGGAAGTTGGAGTGGGATGTGAGGTCCAAGTATGGTCTGAAATTCTATCATGTCACAGGTGATTAGAGTTTTAAGCTGGAATGTGAGAGGAATGGCAGATGCACGAAAGAGACAGTGTGTTTTTCAGTACTTGGGGCGGTTTCAGCCGGCTATATGTTGTCTTCAGGAAACGCATCTGATTGGAGAAAATCTACACTGGATGAGTAAAAATTGGGTGACATATGCGTTACATTCAACTCATTCTTCTCATTCTAGAGGGGTTAGTATGATTGTGCATAGTAGCATTAGGTATGAACATGTGCAGGAATGTGTGGATGCGGATGGTAGATATGTGTGTGTTGTGTGTAAGGTGGATGGGATACAGGTGGTGCTGGTGTCTGTGTATGTGCCCCCACCATTTGCATCCCCATTGATAAGAGAGATCATGGACTTTGTGGCGGACTTCCCTGGGTTGCCGTGGCTACTGGTTGGGGACTTTAATTGCACGCTGAATGACTCCCTAGATAGATGCCGGGTGGAAGGAGCAGGGGGTTTACCGGGGAGTGTGGCTCTCAGAAATATTATGGGGGAAATAGGTGTACATGATGTATGGAGACTGCGTAACCCTGATAAGCGTGAATTCTCGTGCAGATCTGCCGCGCATCATTCGTTATCGCGTATTGATTTGGCCCTTGTTAATGATATAATGCTGCCACTGGTTGGGGTTGTTGTCTATCATCCTCGGTCGTTGTCTGACCATTCTTTGGTGCAGATAGACTTGTGCCTGGGGGTGCTCAGACAGGGACCGAGGCTGTGGAAGTGTAACTCACATTGGCTAAATGTGTTGGGTGATCTGTCTGGGATCTCTCTTGAAATTAAGGAATTTTTTGCCATCAATACAGGGACGGCCTCGGTACCGGGTGTTTGGGACGCCATGAAAGCATTCCTGAGGGGAGTCTTGATGAAAGAAATTAACAAGCATAAATCTAGGTCTAGGGAGGCGGATGTTAAGGCGCATGTACTGGTGGCTGAGGCTGAGAGAGAGTTTAGTAGATCCCCCACCCTGATTAATAGTGAGGCGCTGGCGGTAGCTCAGGAGCAGCTGAGGTGTCATTTAGTGCAGGCCGCAGAGAGAAAGAGAAGTTTTTATCGTCAGAGATCCTTTGAAGAAGGTGAGAAGGTGGGTCATCTGTTGTCGGTGGTATCACAGGCTCAGAGAGGCTCCTCTTGTATCCAGGAACTGAGAGATGACAGGGGGAATAGTAGCCAGGATACGAAAGGAATATTAGATATTCTAAAAAGCTTTTATTTATCTCTATATGCTTCCACTGGTTCTAGTTCTGAGGAGGCTCTTAATGAATTTCTAGGGGAAGCACAGTTATCGAGGCTGTCAGAGGAGGATAGAGTAAGGCTGGAAGAGCCGATTTCACTGGAAGAACTGGAGGCTGCGCTTGGGGGTATGGCGAATGGTAAGGCGCCTGGAGCTGATGGCCTCCCTGTGGAGGTGTATAAAAAGCTGCAAGGGACATTACTTCCTGAATTACTTAAGGTGCTTGAGCACTCATTGGAGGCAGGTTCGTTACCACATTCGATGCAGGAAGCTATAATTGTGGTTATACCTAAACCTGGGAAGGATCCTAAAATACCGGATTCCTACAGACCAATTTCGCTTCTCACAGCTGATGTTAAGCTCCTGGCGAAGGTGTTGGCGAACAGGCTGTCCAAAGTAATTCTGACTATAGTACACCCGGACCAGACGGGTTTTATGCCTGGGAAATCAACGGCTATTAATCTCCGTAGGCTGTATGCTAGCTTAAATATTCCGGCTGATAATTGTGGAGACAGGGCCTTGCTTGCTCTTGACGCCGCCAAGGCGTTCGATAGTGTGGAGTGGATCTACTTGTGGGGGGGTCTTGAAAACTATGGGTTTTGGAGCACGGTTCATTCAGTGGGTAAAGGTCCTATACTCTAGTCCTAAGGCGAGAATTAGAGCTAATGGAGGGTTGTCAGATTGTTTCGCTCTTGCCAGGGGCACCAGACAGGGATGCCCATTGTCGCCCTTATTGTTTGCTCTCGCAATAGAGCCGCTCGCGGCGCATATTCGCTTATCAACAAATATAGTGGGTTTTAGATACGGTGGGCTGCACAATAAAGTGGCTATGTACGCTGATGATACTCTGCTTTTTATGGGCGATACTGGTGCGTCCCTGGATGCGGCCATGGCATTGATTGACAGATTTGGTGGCTCTCTGGACTTCAGATAAATTGGCAAAAATCCTCTTTGATGCCAATAGATGGGCAGGCCCTGTCAGGCAGACAAGTAGATAGCCTGGTGCCTTGGGTGGATAAATTTAAATATCTGGGACTATATATAACACCGAGACTATCGGATTTTGAAGACCTTAATCTGTCCCCATTGCTGGCTACTTTCAGGCTTAAAGTGAGGTCATGGTGTAGACTTTCTTTCGGTGGTAGGTAGAGTTAACCTTTTAAAAATGGTTATGATGCCCCAGTTGCTTTATGTACTGAATAATGCTCCCGTATGGATCCCCCAGGATAGATTCAAGAAAATTCATTCTCTATTTAGGGATCTTACTTGGAAATATGGGCAGGCTAGGATTAAACTGGAGACATTGCAATATACTAAGTCGGAAGGGGGCCTGGCTGTCCCTAATGCATGGATTTATTTTCTGGCTTCCCAATGTCAACATTTCAAGGGATGGATTGATTTACAAGCTCCAGATATGACAGGGCAGATATTGCAACATTGGTTGGGCAGTCGGGACCTCATGGGCATTCTGGAAGGCTCAGGAATGCATGCTGGGAGAGAAAAACTCCCTCTTATTGAACTTATGAAAAAAGTTTGGGCAAAGGTGAAGCAGCTAAGAGGTGTAGGTGGAATTGGTGAACTTTCCCCTATTGGAAAGAATCATCTGTTGCCCGAATTTTTTGCCATACCAGGACTTAGGAACTGGGAAACTTATGGAGTGACGAGAATTGGCCAATTAATCGAGGACAAGATATGTAAGTCATTTCAAAACTTGCAGCAGGAATTTAATATTCCTAGGGGGTGGTTCTATAAATATCTCCAAATGAGGCATGCCCTTGAGGTCACACTGCGGAAAGGATGTGTGATAGCTCAGATGGAGGTGGTTCATAAGCTTGTTCTCCCGACAGGGGGAGGTAAAAGAGGGCTGATATCACAATTGTATGCTCTTTTATTGGAAAAATTCCTGGAGGGGTTTCCGCTCTCAAGAATGAAAAAATGGGAGGCTGACGTGGTGGTTATGTCTAAAGATAAGTGGGAAGATATATTAGAAGGGGTCCCCAAGGTGTCCTTGAGCGAACAGGGCAAACTATCCCAGCTATTTATTATACATAGAGTGTACAAAACACCGGTGTTTCTAAAAAAGGTTGGAGTAAGAATTGATGACAGGTGTCCAAAGTGTATGGAAGAGGGTGCGGATTTGGTACATATGCTGTGGTCTTGCCCAGTAATTGGTAATTATTGGGAGGAGGTAAGAAATATGATTAATAGCAGAATGACATTGAGAATTCAAAAAGACCCAAAGGTGTGTGTACTGGGATATGTGTCTGAGATTGGAAGGACTGAATCGGTCAAGGTAGCTGTGGGGAGATTGCTATATGTGGCCAGGAAACTGATTGCTATGAGGTGGATCCAGGGAAGTCCGCCTACACTGGGTGAGTTTGAACGGAAGGTGCATGACATGATGATACTTGAAAAAGGGGTGTATGTGAAGAGAGGATGTCCGCAAAAGTTTGATAAATTGTGGAGTGATTGGTTATCTCACACTCACGTGGTTATTTAGGCTCGTCAAAATCAAGACTAGTTATCAGGGAGGGGGGTGTTAGGCAAGGTGGGGGGGGGGGAAGGGATTTGGGGGGATTTAGATATGTATAATCCTTTGTTTCAATATTTGTTTTAACATGTATACACATTATGTACTGATACTGGATAAAACTGTGTGTCGATATTTGTACGGTTACTGTTGCATTCTGACTCCACACGGTGGATAAAGCAAGAAAGAAAAAACAACGTATTGTTTTTTTTTTGTAACACTATGTATTTATTGTTTTCAATAAAAAAGATTTGATTCAAAAAAAAAAAAGAAAAGCGTCAGACGTCACTTCCGGTGGACAGGGGGAGTGACGTCATCCAGGAAGCGTCTCCTGTTCAAATTTCGGCGCCAGCAAGTGCCGACCGTCTCTGTGTACCGGCGTACATCGGAGTCAGCGTGCAGTCATGTCGACTGAACCCTGCTCCGCTGGAGACCCTTCTGTGCCGCCTGCCGTAAGTTCCCCTGTGGGGAAGCGCTTTTTTGCCCTGTTACTTGTTCTTAGACACTGTACCAGGTTGCTTGTTCCTCCTCCTCCTCCTCCACATCTCTGGCTTGGGGCTTCTGGCTATTTATCTCCATGTATACTTTCATGGCTGATGGGGGTTATTCTTCCCAGGTCCCTAAGGAGGCTCAGAAAAAAATCTGAAAACAGGCTAAGTGTGTGTCCTGCCTCAAACGGCTTCTGGACGACTACCGCAAGAGACTATGCAAGGACTGCATCTCTAGTGTTATTGCTGAAGAACAGCCTTCTTTCTTTGATGAATTGAGGTCCATGATACATGAGGAAGTAAAAACCTCCTTATCCCAAATTTCCCCCTTACCCAGGGACCCACCTCCACCTAAAAAGCGAAGGGGACCATCTCCTTCTTTATCAGACCCGGAGGTGATAGGGGAAGATGCTTCATCATCTAGAGCCTGGGAGGACGAGGAGGCTTCCTCTGATATTGAGACTACAGAATCAGATAGGAAATTTTGTTTTTCGTTGGATGAGATGCCAGACCTTCTAAGGGCTGTCCGGGCCACTATGGGGGTAGAAGAAACCCCAAGAGCCCACTCAGTTCAGGACGAAATGTTTGGGAGACTCCGGGTTAAAAAGACCCGTATGTTTCCAATCAATGAGAACATACGAGATATGGTGCTCGACGAGTGGTCCAACCCAGTAAAGCGGTTGGGGGTGTCCAGGTCCTTTAAGAATCGTCTGTTATTTGACACTAACGAAGGGAAAATTTTCAACGAAACACCAAAAGTTGACATTCAAGTCGCAAAAGTCAATAAAAAGACTGCCTTGCCCTTTGAAGACACCTCTCAGTTGCGTGACCCCATGGATAGGAAGGCAGATAGTCTTTTAAAAAAATCGTGGGAAGCGGCCATGTTTTAATTTAAAAGCTAACATCGCAGCCACCTCGGTAGCAAGGTCCATGAGGTTGTGGCTAGATGAGCTAGAATCTCACATCAGAGATAATACTCCCAGGGAAGAGATCTTAAGGTCCCTCCCCTTTATTGAAGTCCGCCACAGCATTTATGGCAGATGCCTCGGCAGAATCTGTCAGATTTGCTGCGAAGGACGCCGGGCTTTCCAATGCGGCCCGCCGCGCCTTTATGGATGAAGAGCTGGTCAGGCGACAACACATCAAAAATGAAATGATACTCCATCCCGTTCTCAGGGGAGTACGTCTTTGGCCCTGTCTTGGACCGTATGTTAGAAAAGGCTGCGGACAAGAAAAAGGGCTTCCCAGTGGAGAGACCCTATAAAAGGAAATATCCTTTTCGGGCCCCCACTAGCCAGAATAAATCCTTTTAGGGATAAAGGGAAGTCAGGACGCTGGAGCTATCCGAAAGGGGGCAGGGGTAGAAGTAACCCCTCTTCCTCCCAAAATAAGTTCTCGGATAAACAGTGATGCCAGAGTCGGGGGGGGGAGATTGAAGAATTTTCTGACTCCTTGGGAGTCCATTACCCCGAATCCTTGGGTCCGGGAAATCATAAAATTCGAATACCGAATCGAACTTTCTTCATCTCCCACAAACCGCTTCAATGTTACCAACCCAAACTCCTCCAATGTACGCAAAAAGATTCTGCAAGGAATTCAAAACCTTCTGGCGATGGATGTGATAGTACGGGTCCCATCAACACAGCTAGGACAAGGGTTCTATTCGAATCTTTTTCTGGTAGAGAGGCTCATTCCGTACGATTTATAAACTTAAAAGCCCTGAACAAATTTATAATTTATTGGAAATTCAGGATGGAATCCCTAAAGTCCCTGATTCCCTTAATAGGGAGGAATGCCCTGATGTGTTCAGTAGATCTTCAGGACGCTTACTACCACGTCCCAATTCATCCAGAATCCCAAAAGTTCTTGAGATTTGCCATTCAGGACCACAGGGGGGTAACCCGTCACTTCCAGTTTACGGCCCTTCCCTTTGGGATATCATCTGCGCCCAGAGTCTTCACGAAACTGGTAGTCGAGATGGTGGCCTTCCTGAGACACAAGGGATTGGTGATTTTATACCATACCTGGACGATTTCCTCCTGATTGGGAATTCAGAGAACAAACTCAGAACAGACTTATTAACCTTCCTGTCTCTCACCCAAGATCTAGGGTGGTTAGTGAACCAGAAAAAAATCTAATCTTGTACCTTCCAGCACTATCCAGTTTTTGGGTGTCGTCCTGGATTCCTGGGCTCAACATGCCTTTCTTCCACCAGACAAGGTCAAAAACCTCCAATTTGAAGGTTCGACTGTTTCAGAACAGGAGGTCTTGTCCCATAAGGGAAGCTATGAGTCTCCTGGGTCTTCTCTCGTCCTGCATTCCGTCGGTCCCATGGAGCCAGTCCCACTTCCGATCCCTCCAGTCATGGATCCTCAGAACTTGGAACAAGCAACAGTCCTCCTTGGATCACAAGTTCTGATCCCTCTAGCGGTGAAGACCTCCCTAGACTGGTGGAAAAGCACAGGCAATCTGTCCTTTGGGAGTTGCCTGGGAGAAGACTCCCTACATTCAAGTGCTTACAGATGCAAGCGAAAAAGGATGGGGAGCGAAAGTGGGAGATCACTTCTTTCAGGGTTCCTGGATTCCAACAACCCGCTCTCGATCTTCCAACTTCAGAGAGCTGGAAGCGGTCTGGAAAGCTCTGAAAGCTGCAGAGATCCTTCTCGTTGGTCAACACGTAAAAATTCTTTCAGACAATACGACGACGGTAGCATACCTCTCTCTCACCAGGGAGGCACGAGATCGGAGAAACTGATGTTCGTCGCAAGAAAAATCTTCAATTGGGCAGAGTCCCACGTGAGATCCATCTCCGCAATTCATTTGAAAGGGATACTGAATGTGGAAGCAGACTATCTCAGTCGCCAGTTAATAGACCATACCGAATGGTCTCTAAATCAGGACGTGTTTCAGGTTCTGGTAGAAAGATGGGGCACTCCACAAGTGGACCTGTTCGCCTCCAAGAAGAACACAAAGGTACCAATGTTCTGTTCATTGAACCCACGGGACAATCCCCGGGCGCTGGATGCGCTCACGATTCATTGGGACTGGGATCTCTGTTATGCGTTTCCACCCTTGCCTCTACTTCCCAGGATAATTCAAAAACTCAACCTAGAGGACACGACTCTAATTCTAATAGCTCCCTATTGGCCGAAAAGGAGCTGGTTCCTTTCCTTAAAAAAAAACTATCAATAGAGGACCCATGGCCTCTTCCTTCCAAGAGGGACCTGCTTCATCAAGGGCCAATTCTACACCCAAACCCGAGCTTCCTCAAGTCATCAGCTTGGGTCCAGAGGTTGAAGTCACAAGGGCTTTCTGACCAAGTGATATCTACCCTGAAAGTGAGTAGGAAGAAGGTTACGGTCTCGATCTATCTAAAGATTTGGAAGAGATTCTGTTCCTGGATTGGTAACCCTGCCCCAAACTTAGAGCCGCCCAATTTTCAGAAAATCTTTGACTTCCTCCAGCAGGGACTTGAATTAGGTCTTAGACCCTCCACCTTGAAGGTACAGGTCTCGGCCCTAACTTGTTTTTTTGATCAAGATCTAGCCAATCATCGCTGGATCAAAAGATTTATGAAAGCTGCCTCTTGCCTACGCCCCTCTCTAAAATCCAGGATCCCCCAACTGGGACCTCAATACAGTGCTCACAGGCCTAACACTTGCCCCGTTTGAGCCCCTTTCTAGTTTTTCCACCAAACATCTATCTTTAAAGACCGCATTCTTGGTGGCCATCACGTCCGCAAGAAGGCTAGGCGAGATTCAAGCTCTATCGATACAAGAACCCTATCTCCGTATCACCGATGATAGAATTATTCTTAAATTAGATCCAGGTTTTTTGCCTAAAGTAGTATCGGATTTCCACCGTAACCAGGAGATAGTTTTACCTTCCTTTTGCAGTAATCCCTCCAATGATAAGGAATGTAACTTCCACTCACTAGATGTAAGACGCTCAGTCTTACGGTATCTCGAAGTGTCAAAAGGTTTCCGTAGATCCAACAACCTATTTGTCTTATTCTCAGGTAAGAATAAGGGTCTAAAAGCCTCCAGGTCCTCCTTAGCACGGTGGATTAAGGATTCCTTTTCCATTTCCTATGAGTCCCAAGGCCTTCCTTGCCCCTCAAATTTGAGAGCTCACTCTACCCGAGCTATGTCCTCCTCCCAGGCCGAGCGGGCTGGAGCTTCTCTTGAGGATATCTGTAAAGCTGCTACTTGGTCTAACATTCACACCTTTACAAAACACTATAGGCTAGACCTATCTAGTTCAGACTTGTCTTTTGGACGTAAGGTCCTTCAGGCGGTCGTCTCCCCCTAAGCTATAATTTTTTATATCTCCTTGTAGCCGTCATGGTGATGAGGTGGAAAGCCGGAATTAGACTTACTGGTAATTCAGTTTCCACGAGATCACCACGACTGCACATATATTCCCTACCCTTTATTTAGTCTTACCTGGGAGGTTATGAAGTAATACCCTCTCGACTTATTATTTTGTGTTCTCACCACTTATTTCTGTCTCTGTAATTTTGGACACACTGGTGTTGGTGGTGGGAGGGGGGGGATTTAAACCCTCTCTCTGTTCCTGCCCCTACAGAGGTCAGGGGTCAATCTCCTTGTAGCCGTCGTGGTGATCTTGTGGAAACTGAATTACCGGTAAGTCTAATTCCGGCTTTCATTCTCGCACCTGTGACTCAACGGCTCAATATTTTAATAAATGAGTAAAATGCAATTATAAAAATAATTGCTGCCGAAGGTGTCCATAGCCTTTAAACTGTTTGAACTCTCACACAAACAGAAACTTTCAGCTCTTTTCAAGCACTATACATTTCCTTCATGAAATGCACATCCAGTTTTAGCATTAAACTTTGATTTACTTGTTCCCAATGAAAAGGCCTTGCTCTCCAAATGTTGTATTTTTACTTTAACCTGTGTTCAGGGCAATGTCTCTCTGGAAGTGGAGGTTTGGAATAGATCACAGCAAGCAGACTGGCTGCTGGCAGAAGTGCATGATTGTGAGTTGTTGGGTTGTGTAACTTACAGTGAAGGCG